>NW_028127368.1:0-231008 GCF_965231255.1 Vanellus vanellus
AGGCTGCCGAAAGCGAAAACAGGTGCTTTTGAGGATGGAGTCCGCAGGAAAGCAGAGAGGGCCAAATTGTCTGTGGCATTTGAAAGAGTTCCAGGAGGCAGTGAGAACCAGCATTACTTTTCCCCGCTGGCACCTTTGCTGTGGCAGCAAAAGCTGGACGTTTGTCTTTTTTGCTCCTGAGGTTGCCGAAAGCGAAAACAGGTGCTTTTGAGGATGGAGTCCGCAGGAAAGCAGAGAGGGCCAAAATGTCTGTGGCATTTGAAGAGGTTCCAGGAGGCAGTGATAACCAGCATTACTTTTCCCCGCTGGCACCTTTGCTGTGGCAGCAAAGCTGGACGTTTGTCTTTTTTGCTCCGGAGGCTGCCAAAAACGAAAACAGGTGCTTTTGAGGATGGAGTCCGCAGGAAAGCAGAGAGAGCCAAATTGTCTGGGGCATTTGAAGGAGTTCTAGGAGGCAGTGAGAACCAGCATTACTTTTCCCCGCTGGCACCTTTGCTGTGGCAGCAAAATCTGGACGTTTGTCTTTTTTGCTCCGGAGGCTGCCGAAAGCGAAAACAGGTGCTTTTGAGGATGGAGTCCGCAGGAAAGCAGAGAGGGACAAATTGTCTGTGGCATTTGAAGAGGGTTCCAGGAGGCAGTGAGGACAGCATTACTTTTCCCCGCTGGCACCTTTGCTGTGGCAGCAAAACTGGACGTTTGTCTTTTTTGCTCCGGAGGCTGCCGAAAGCGAAAACAGGTGCTTTTGAGGATGGAGTCCGCAGGAAAGCAGAGAGGGCCAAATTGTCTGGGGCATTTGAAAGAGTTCCAGGAGGCAGTGAGAACCAGCATTACTTTTCCCGGCTGGCACCTTTGCTGTGGCAGCAAAATCTGGACGTTTGTCTTTTTTGCTCCGGAGGCTGCCGAAAGCGAAAACAGGTGCTTTTGAGGATGGAGTCCGCAGGAAAGCAGAGAGGGCCAAATTGTCTGGGGCATTTGAAAGGGTTCCAGGAGGCAGTGAGAACCAGAATTCCTTTTGCCCGCTGGCACCTTTGCTGTGGCAGCAAAAGCTGGACGTTTGTCTTTTTTGCTCCTGAGGATGCCGAAAGCGAAAACAGGTGCTTTTGAGGATGGAGTCCGCAGGAAAGCAGAGAGGGCCAAATAGTCTGGGGCATTTGAAAGGGTTCCAGGAGGCAGTGAGAACCAGCATTACTTTTCCCGGCTGGCACCTTTGCTGTGGCAGCAAAAGCTGGACGTTTGTCTTTTTTGCTCCGGAGGTTGCCGAAAGCAAAAACAGGTGCTTTTGAGGATGGAGTCCGCAGGAAAGCAGAGAGGGCCAAATTGTCTGTGGCATTTGAAGAGGTTCCAGGATGCAGTGAGAACCAGCATTACTTTTCCCCGCTGGCATCTTTGCTGTGGCAGCAAAAGCTGGACGTTTGTCTTTTTTGCTCCGGAGGTTGCCGAAAGCGAAAACAGGTGCTTTTGAGGATGGAGTCCGCAAGAAAGCAGAGAGGGCCAAATTGTCTGTGGCATTTGAAGAGGTTCCAGGACGCAGTGAGAACCAGCATTACTTTTCCCGGCTGGCACCTTTGCTGTGGCAGCAAAAGCTGGACGTTTGTCTTTTTTGCTCCGGAGGTTGCCGAAAGCGAAAACAGGTGCTTTTGAGGATGGAGTCCGCAGGAAAGCAGAGAGGGCCAAATTGTCTGTGGCATTTGAAAGGCTTCCAGGAGGCAGTGAGAACCAGCATTACTTTTCCCCGCTGGCACCTCTGCTGTGGCAGCAAAAGCTGGACGTTTGTCTTTTTTGCTCCTGAGGATGCCGAAAGCGAAAACAGGTGCTTTTGAGGATGGAGTCCGCAGGAAAGCAGAGAGGGCCAAATTGTCTGGGGCTTTTGAAAAGGTTCCAGGAGGCAATGAGGACCAGCATTACTTTTCCCCGCTGGCACCTCTGCTGTGGCAGCAAAAGCTGGACGTTTGTCTTTTTTGCTGCGGAGGCTGCCGAAAGCGAAAACAGGTGCTTTTGAGGATGGAGTCCGCAGGAAAGCAGAGAGGGCCAAATTGTCTGTGGCATTTGAAAGGGTTCCAGGAGGCAGTGAGAACCAGCATTACTTTTCCCCGCTGGCACCTTTGCTGTGGCAGCAAAACCTGAACGTTTGTGATTTTTGCTCCGGAGGCTGCCGAAAGTGAAAACAGGTGCTTTTGAGGATGGAGTCCGCAGGAAAGCAGAGAGGGCCAAATTGTCTGGGGCATTTGAAAGAGTTCCAGGAGGCAGTGAGAACCAGCATTACTTTTCCCCGCTGGCACCTTTGCTGTGGCAGCAAAAGCTGGACGTTTGTCTTTTTTGCTCCGGAGGCTGCCGAAAGCGAAAACAGGTGCTTTTGAGGATGGAGTCCGCAGGAAAGCAGAGAGGGCCAAATTGTCTGGGGCATTTGAAAGGGTTCCAGCAGGCAGTGAGAACCAGCATTACTTTTCCCCGGTGGCACCTTTGCTGTGGCAGCAAAAGCTGGACGTTTGTCTTTTTTGCTCCGGAGGTTGCCGAAAGCGAAAACAGGTGCTTTTGAGGATGGAGTCCGCAGGAAAGCAGAGAGGGCCAAATTGTCTGTGGCATTTGAAGAGGTTCCAGGACGCAGTGAGAACCAGCATTACTTTTCCCCGCTGGCATCTTTGCTGTGGCAGCAAAACCTGGACGTTTGTCTTTTTTGCTCCGGAGGCTGCCGAAAGCGAAAACAGGTGCTTTTGAGGATGGAGTCCACAGGAAAGCAGAGAGGGCCAAATTGTCTGGGGCATTTGAAAGGGTTCCAGGAGGCAGTGAGAACCAGCATTACTTTTCCCCGCTGGCACCTTTGCTGTGGCATCAAAACCTGGACGTTTGTCTTTTTTGCTCTGGAGGATGCCGAAAGCGAAAACAGGTGCTTGTGAGGATGGAGTCCGCAGGAAAGCAGAGAGGGCCAAATTGTCTGTGGCATTTGAAAGAGTTGCAGGAGGCAGTGAGAACCAGCATTACTTTTCCCGGCTGGCACCTTTGCTGTGGCAGCAAAACCTGGACGTTTGTCTTTTTTGCTCCGGAGGATGCCGAAAGCGAAAACAGGTGCTTTTGAGGATGGAGTCCGCAGGAAAGCAGAGAGGGCCAAATTGTCTGGGGCATTTGAAAGGGTTCCAGGAGGCAGTGAGAACCAGCATTACTTTTCCCCGCTGGCACCTTTGCTGTGGCAGCAAAAGCTGGACGTTTGGCTTTTTTGCTCCTGAGGATGCCGAAAGCGAAAACAGGTGCTTTTGAGGATGGAGTCCGCAGGAAAGCAGAGAGGGCCAAATAGTCTGGGGCATTTGAAAGGGTTCCAGGAGGCAGTGAGAACCAGCATTACTTTTCTCGGCTGGCACCTTTGCTGTGGCAGCAAAACCTGGACGTTTGTCTTTTTTGCTCCGGAGGCTGCCGAAAGCGAAAACAGGTGCTTTTGAGCATGGAGTCCGCAGGAAAGCAGAGAGGGCCAAATTGTCTGTGGCATTTGAAGAGGTTCGAGGACGCAGTGAGAACCAGCATTACTTTTCCCCGCTGGCATCTTTGCTGTGGCAGCAAAACCTGGACGTTTGTCTTTTTTGCTCTGGAGGCTGCCGAAAGCGAAAACAGGTGCTTTTGAGGATGGAGTCCGCAGGAAAGCAGAGAGGGCCAAATTGTCTGTGGCATTTGAAAGAGTTCTAGGAGGTAGTGAGAACCAGCATTACTTTTCCCCGCTGGCACCTTTGCTGTGGCAGCAAAAGCTGGACGTTTGTCTTTTTTGCTCGGAGGCTGCCGAAAGCGAAAACAGGTGCTTTTGAGGATGGAGTCCGCAGGAAAGCAGAGAGGGCCAAATTGTCTGGGGCATTTGAAAGGGTTCCAGGAGGCAGTGAGAACCAGCATTACTTTTCCCCGCTGGCACCTTTGCTGTGGCAGCAAAACCTGGACGTTTGTCTTTTTTGCTCCGGAGGCTGCCGAAAGCGAAAACAGGTGCTTTTGAGGATGGAGTCCGCAGGAAAGCAGAGAGTGCCAAATTGTCTGTGGCATTTGAAGAGGTTCCAGGAGGCAATGAGGACCAGCATCACTTTTCCCCGCTGGCACCTTTGCTGTGGCAGCAAAAGCTGGACGTTTGTCTTTTTTGCTCTGGAGGATGCCGAAAGCGAAAAAAGATGCTTTTGAGGATGGAGTCCGCAAGAAAGCAGAGAGGGCCAAATTGTCTGGGGCATTTGAAAGGGTTCCAGAAGGCAGTGAGAACCAGCATTACTTTTCCTGGCTGGCACCTTTGCTGTGGCAGCAAAACCTGGACGTTTGTCTTTTTTGCTCCTGAGGTTGCCGAAAGCGAAAACAGGTGCTTTTGAGGATGGAGTCCGCAGGAAAGCAGAGAGGGCCAAATTGTCTGGGGCATTTGAAAGGGTTCCAGGAGGCAGTGAGAACCAGCATTACTTTTCCCCGCTGGCACCTTTGCTGTGGCAGCAAAATCTGGACGTTTGTCTTTTTTGCTCCTGAGGCTGCCGAAAGCGAAAACAGGTGCTTTTGAGGATGGAGTCCGCAGGAAAGCAGAGAGGGCCAAATAGTCTGGGGCATTTGAAAGGGTTCCAGGAGGCAGTGAGAACCAGAATTCCTTTTGCCCGCTGGCACCTTTGCTGTGGCAGCAAAAGCTGGACGTTTGTCTTTTTGCTCCTGAGGATGCCGAAAGCGAAAACAGGTGCTTTTGAGGATGGAGTCCGCAGGAAAGCAGAGAGGGCCAAATAGTCTGGGGCATTTGAAAGGGTTCCAGGACGCAGTGAGAACCAGCATTACTTTTCCCGGCTGGCACCTTTGCTGTGGCAGCAAAAGCTGGACGTTTGTCTTTTTTGCTCCGGAGGTTGCCGAAAGCAAAAACAGGTGCTTTTGAGGATGGAGTCCGCAGGAAAGCAGAGAGGGCCAAATTGTCTGTGGCATTTGAAGAGGTTCCAGGACGCAGTGAGAACCAGCATTACTTTTCCCCGCTGGCACCTTTGCTGTGGCAGCAAAAGCTGGACGTTTGTCTTTTTTGCTCCGGAGGTTGCCGAAAGCGAAAACAGGTGCTTTTGAGGATGGAGTCCGCAGGAAAGCAGAGAGGGCCAAATTGTCCTGTGGCATTTGAAAGGGTTCCAGGAGGCAGTGAGAACCAGCATTACTTTTCCCCGCTGGCACCTCTGCTGTGGCAGCAAAAGCTGGACGTTTGTCTTTTTTGCTCCTGAGGATGCCGAAAGCGAAAACAGGTGCTTTTGAGGATGGAGTCCGCAGGAAAGCAGAGAGGGCCAAATTGTCTGTGGCTTTTGAAAAGGTTCCAGGAGGCAATGAGGACCAGCATTACTTTTCCCCGCTGGCACCTCTGCTGTGGCAGCAAAAGCTGGACGTTTGTCTTTTTTGCTCCGGAAGCTGCCGAAAGCGAAAACAGGTGCTTTTGAGGATGGAGTCCGCAGGAAAGCAGAGAGGGCCAAATTGTCTGTGGCATTTGAAAGGGTTCCAGGAGGCAGTGAGAACCAGCATTACTTTTCCCCGCTGGCACCTTTGCTGTGGCAGCAAAACCTGGACGTTTGTGATTTTTGCTCCGGAGGCTGCCGAAAGTGAAAACAGGTGCTTTTGAGGATGGAGTCCGCAGGAAAGCAGAGAGGGCCAAATTGTCTGGGGCATTTGAAAGAGTTCCAGGAGGCAGTGAGAACCAGCATTACTTTTCCCCGCTGGCACCTTTGCTGTGGCAGCAAAAGCTGGACGTTTGTCTTTTTTGCTCTGGAGGCTGCCGAAAGCGAAAACAGGTGCTTTTGAGGATGGAGTCCGCAGGAAAGCAGAGAGGGCCAAATTGTCTGGGGCATTTGAAAGGGTTCCAGCAGGCAGTGAGAACCAGCATTACTTTTCCCCGGTGGCACCTTTGCTGTGGCAGCAAAAGCTGGACGTTTGTCTTTTTTGCTCCGGAGGATGCCGAAAGCGAAAACAGGTGCTTTTGAGGATGGAGTCCGCAGGAAAGCAGAGAGGGCCAAATTGTCTGTGGCATTTGAAGAGGTTCCAGGACGCAGTGAGAACCAGCATTACTTTTCCCCGCTGGCATTTTTGCTGTGGCAGCAAAACCTGGACGTTTGTCTTTTTTGCTCCGGAGGCTGCCGAAAGCGAAAACAGGTGCTTTTGAGGATGGAGTCCGCAGGAAAGCAGAGAGGGCCAAATTGTCTGGGGCATTTGAAAGGGTTCCAGGAGGCAGTGAGAACCAGCATTACTTTTCCCCGCTGGCACCTTTGCTGTGGCAGCAAAACCTGGACGTTTGTCTTTTTTGCTCCGGAGGATGCCGAAAGCGAAAACAGGTGCTTTTGAGGATGGAGTCCGCAGGAAAGCAGAGAGGGCCAAATTGTCTGGGGCATTTGAAAGGGTTCCAGGAGGCAGTGAGAACCAGCATTACTTTTCTCGGCTGGCACCTTTGCTGTGGCAGCAAAACCTGGACGTTTGTCTTTTTTGCTCCGGAGGCTGCCGAAAGCGAAAACAGGTGCTTTTGAGCATGGAGTCCGCAGGAAAGCAGAGAGGGCCAAATTGTCTGTGGCATTTGAAGAGGTTCGAGGACGCAGTGAGAACCAGCATTACTTTTCCCCGCTTTCACCTTTGCTGTGGCAGCAAAAGCTGGACGTTTGTCTTTTTTGCTCGGAGGCTGCCGAAAGCGAAAACAGGTGCTTTTGAGGATGGAGTCCGCAGGAAAGCAGAGAGGGCCAAATTGTCTGGGGCATTTGAAAGGGTTCCAGGAGGCAGTGAGAACCAGCATTACTTTTCCCCGCTGGCACCTTTGCTGTGGCAGCAAAACCTGGACGTTTGTCTTTTTTGCTCCGGAGGCTGCCGAAAGCGAAAACAGGTGCTTTTGAGGATGGAGTCCGCAGGAAAGCAGAGAGTGCCAAATTGTCTGTGGCATTTGAAGAGGTTCCAGGAGGCAATGAGGACCAGCATCACTTTTCCCCGCTGGCACCTTTGCTGTGTCAGAAAAAGCTGGACGTTTGTCTTTTTTGCTCTGGAGGATGCCGAAAGCGAAAAAAGGTGCTTTTGAGGATGGAGTCCGCAGGAAAGCAGAGAGGGCCAAATTGTCTGTGGCATTTGAAAGAGTTCCAGGAGGCAGTGAGAACCAGCATTACTGTTCCCCGCTGGCACCTTTGCTGTGGCAGCAAAACCTGGACGTTTGTCTTTTTTGCTCCTGAGGCTACCGAAAGTGAAAACAGGTGCTTTTGAGGATGGAGTCCGCAGGAAAGCAGAGAGGGCCAAATTGTCTGTGGCATTTGAAAGAGTTCCAGGAGGTAGTGAGAACCAGCATTACTTTTCGCCGCTGGCACCTTTGCTGTGGCAGCAAAAGCTGGACGTTTGTCTTTTTTGCTCCGGAGGCTGCCGAAAGCGAAAACAGGTGCTTTTGAGGATGGAGTCCGCAGGAAAGCAGAGAGTGCCAAATTGTCTGTGGCATTTGAAGAGGTTCCAGGAGGCAATGAGGACCAGCATCACTTTTCCCCGCTGGCACCTTTGCTGTGGCAGCAAAAGCTGGACGTTTGTCTTTTTTGCTCTGGAGGATGCCGAAAGCGAAAAAGGTGCTTTTGAGGATGGAGTCCGCAGGAAAGCAGAGAGGGCCAAATTGTCTGGGGCATTTGAAAGGGTTCCAGGAGGCAGTGAGAACCAGCATTACTTTTCGCCGCTGGCACCTTTGCTGTGGCAGCAAACCTGGACGTTTGTCTTTTTTGCTCCGGAGGTTGCCGAAAGCGAAAACAGGTGCTTTTGAGGATGGAGTCCGCAGGAAAGCAGAGAGGGCCAAATTGTCTGGGGCATTTGAAAGGGTTCCAGGAGGCAGTGAGAACCAGAATTCCTTTTGCCCGCTGGCACCTTTGCTGTGGCAGCAAAAGCTGGACGTTTGTCTTTTTTGCTCCTGAGGATGCCAAAAGCGAAAACAGGTGCTTTTGAGGATGGAGTCCGCAGGAAAGCAGAGAGGGCCAAATAGTCTGGGGCATTTGAAAGGGTTCCAGGAGGCAGTGAGAACCAGCATTACTTTTCCCGGCTGGCACCTTTGCTGTGGCAGCAAAAGCTGGACGTTTGGCTTTTTTGCTCCGGAGGTTGCCGAAAGCGAAAACAGGTGCTTTTGAGGATGGAGTCCGCAGGAAAGCAGAGAGGGCCAAATTGTCTGGGGCATTTGAAGAGGTTCCAGGACGCAGTGAGAACCAGCATTACTTTTCCCGGATGGCACCTTTGCTGTGGCAGCAAAAGCTGGACGTTTGTCTTTTTTGCTCCGGAGGTTGCCGAAAGCGAAAACAGGTGCTTTGAGGATGGAGTCCGCAGGAAAGCAGAGAGGGCCAAATTGTCTGGGGCATTTGAAAGGGTTCCAGGAGGCAGTGAGAACCAGCATTACTTTTCCCCGCTGGCACCTCTGCTGTGGCAGCAAAAGCTGGACGTTTGTCTTTTTTGCTCCTGAGGATGCCGAAAGCGAAAACAGGTGCTTTTGAGGATGGAGTCCGCAGGAAAGCAGAGAGGGCCAAATTGTCTGTGGCTTTTGAAAAGGTTCCAGGAGGCAATGAGGACCAGCATTACTTTTCCCCGCTGGCACCTTTGCTGTGGCAGCAAAAGCTGGACGTTTGTCTTTTTTGCTCCGGAGGCTGCCGAAAGCGAAAACAGGTGCTTTTGAGGATGGAGTCCGCAGGAAAGCAGAGAGGGCCAAATTGTCTGTGGCATTTGAAAGGGTTCCAGGAGGCAGTGAGAACCAGCATTACTTTTCCCCGCTGGCACCTTTGCTGTGGCAGCAAAAGCTGGACGTTTGTCTTTTTTGCTCCGGAGGCTGCCGAAAGCGAAAACAGGTGCTTTTGAGGATGGAGTCCGCAGGAAAGCAGAGAGTGCCAAATTGTCTGTGGCATTTGAAGAGGTTCCAGGAGGCAATGAGGACCAGCATCACTTTTCCCCGCTGGCACCTTTGCTGTGGCAGCAAAAGCTGGACGTTTGTCTTTTTTGCTCCTGAGGTTTCCGAAAGCGAAAACAGGTGCTTTTGAGGATGGAGTCCGCAGGAAAGCAGAGAGGGCCAAATTGTCTGGGGCATTTGAAAGGGTTCCAGGAGGCAGTGAGAACCAGCATTACTTTTCGCCGCTGGCACCTTTGCTGTGGCAGCAAAACCTGGGCGTTTGTCTTTTTTGCTCCTGAGGTTGCCGAAAGCGAAAACAGGTGCTTTTGAGGATGGAGTCTGCAGGAAAGCAGAGAGGGCCAAATTGTCTGGGGCATTTGAAAGGGTTCCAGGAGGCAGTGAGAACCAGAATTCCTTTTGCCCGCTGGCACCTTTGCTGTGGCAGCAAAACCTGGACGTTTGTCTTTTTTGCTCTGGAGGCTGCCGAAAGCGAAAACAGGTGCTTTTGAGGATGGAGTCCGCAGGAAAGCAGAGAGGGCCAAATAGTTTGGGGCATTTGAAAGGGTTCCAGGAGGCAGTGAGAACCAGCATTACTTTTCCCGGCTGGCACCTTTGCTGTGGCAGCAAAAGCTGGACGTTTGGCTTTTTTGCTCCGGAGGTTACCGAAAGCGAAAACAGGTGCTTTTGAGGATGGAGTCCGCAGGAAAGCAGAGAGGGCCAAATTGTCTGTGGCATTTGAAGAGGTTCCAGGAGGCAATGAGGACCAGCATCACTTTTCCCCGCTGGCACCTTTGCTGTGGCAGCAAAAGCTGGACGTTTGTCTTTTTTGCTCTGGAGGATGCCGAAAGCGAAAAAAGGTGCTTTTGAGGATGGAGTCCGCAGGAAAGCAGAGAGGGCCAAATTGTCTGGGGCATTTGAAAGGGTTCCAGGTGGCAGTGAGAACCAGCATTACTTTTCGCCACTGGCACCTTTGCTGTGGCAGCAAAACCTGGACGTTTGTCTTTTTTACTCCTGAGGTTGCCGAAAGCGAAAACAGGTGCTTTTGAGGATGGAGTCCGCAGGAAAGCAGAGAGGGCCAAATTGTCTGGGGCATTTGAAAGGGTTCCAGGAGGCAGTGAGAACCAGAATTCCTTTTGCCCGCTGGCACCTTTGCTGTGGCAGCAAAAGCTGGACGTTTGTCTTTTTTGCTCCTGAGGATGCCGAAAGCGAAAACAGGTGCTTTTGAGGATGGAGTCCGCAGGAAAGCAGAGAGGGCCAAATTGTCTGGGGCATTTGAAGAGGTTCCAGGACGCAGTGAGAACCAGCATTACTTTTGCCCGCTGGCACCTTTGCTGTGGCAGCAAAAGCTGGACGTTTGTCTTTTTTGCTCCGGAGGTTGCCGAAAGCGAAAACAGGTGCTTTTGAGGATGGAGTCCGCAGGAAAACAGAGAGGGCCAAATTGTCTGTGGCATTTGAAAGGGTTCCAGGAGGCAGTGAGAACCAGCATTACTTTTCCCCGCTGGCACCTCTGCTGTGGCAGCAAAAGCTGGACGTTTGTCTTTTTTGCTCCTGAGGATGCCGAAAGCGAAAACAGGTGCTTTTGAGGATGGAGTCCGCAGGAAAGCAGAGAGGGCCAAATTGTCTGTGGCTTTTGAAGAGGTTCCAGGAGGCAATGAGGACCAGCATTACTTTTCCCCGCTGGCACCTCTGCTGTGGCAGCAAAAGCTGGACGTTTGTCTATTTTGCTCCGGAGGCTGCCGAAAGCGAAAACAGGTGCTTTTGAGTATGTGGTCCGCAGGAAAGCAGAGAGGGCCAAATTGTCTGTGGCATTTGAAAGGGTTCCAGGAGGCAGTGAGAACCAGCATTACTTTTCCCCGCTGGCACCTTTGCTGTGGCAGAAAAAGCTGGACGTTTGTCTTTTTTGCTCTGGAGGATGCCGAAAGCGAAAAAAGGTGCTTTTGAGGATGGAGTCCGCAGGAAAGCAGAGAGGGCCAAATTGTCTGTGGCATTTGAAAGAGTTCCAGGAGGCAGTGAGAACCAGCATTACTGTTCCCCGCTGGCACCTTTGCTGTGGCAGCAAAACCTGGACGTTTGTCTTTTTTGCTCCTGAGGCTACCGAAAGTGAAAACAGGTGCTTTTGAGGATGGAGTCCGCAGGAAAGCAGAGAGGGCCAAATTGTCTGGGGCATTTGAAAGAGTTCCAGGAGGCAGTGAGAACCAGCATTACTTTTCCCGGATGGCACCTTTGCTGTGGCAGCAAAAGCTGGACGTTTGTCTTTTTTGCTCTGGAGGCTGCCGAAAGCGAAAACAGGTGCTTTTGAGGATGGAGTCCGCAGGAAAGCAGAGAGTGCCAAATTGTCTGTGGCATTTGAAGAGGTTCCAGGAGGCAATGAGGACCAGCATCACTTTTCCCCGCTGGCACCTTTGCTGTGGCAGCAAAAGCTGGACGTTTGTCTCTTTTGCTCTGGAGGATGCCGAAAGCGAAAACAGGTGCTTTTGAGGATGGAGTCCGCAGGAAAGCAGAGAGGGCCAAATTGTCTGGGGCATTTGAAAGGGTTCCAGGAGGCAGTGAGAACCAGCATTACTTTTCGCCGCTGGCACCTTTGCTGTGGCAGCAAAAGCTGGACGTTTGTCTTTTTTGCTCCGGAGGCTGCCGAAAGCGAAAACAGGTGCTTTTGAGGATGGAGTCCGCAGGAAAGCAGAGAGTGCCAAATTGTCTGTGGCATTTGAAGAGGTTCCAGGAGGCAATGAGGACCAGCATCACTTTTCCCCGCTGGCACCTTTGCTGTGGCAGCAAAAGCTGGACGTTTGTCTTTTTTGCTCTGGAGGATGCCGAAAGCGAAAAAAGGTGCTTTTGAGGATGGAGTCCGCAGGAAAGCAGAGAGGGCCAAATTGTCTGGGGCATTTGAAAGGGTTCCAGGAGGCAGTGAGAACCAGCATTACTTTTCGCCGCTGGCACCTTTGCTGTGGCAGCAAAACCTGGACGTTTGTCTTTTTTGCTCCTGAGGTTGCCGAAAGCGAAAACAGGTGCTTTTGAGGATGGAGTCCGCAGGAAAGCAGAGAGGGCCAAATTGTCTGGGGCATTTGAAAGGGTTCCAGGAGGCAGTGAGAACCAGAATTCCTTTTGCCCGCTGGCACCTTTGCTGTGGCAGCAAAAGCTGGACGTTTGTCTTTTTTGCTCCTGAGGATGCCAAAAGCGAAAACAGGTGGTTTTGAGGATGGAGTCCGCAGGAAAGCAGAGAGGGCCAAATAGTCTGGGGCATTTGAAAGGGTTCCAGGAGGCAGTGAGAACCAGCATTACTTTTCCCGGCTGGCACCTTTGCTGTGGCAGCAAAAGCTGGACGTTTGGCTTTTTTGCTCCGGAGGTTGCCGAAAGCGAAAACAGGTGCTTTTGAGGATGGAGTCCGCAGGAAAGCAGAGAGGGCCAAATTGTCTGTGGCATTTGAAGAGGTTCCAGGAGGCAATGAGGACCAGCATCACTTTTCCCCGCTGGCACCTTTGCTGTGGCAGCAAAAGCTGGACGTTTGTCTTTTTTGCTCTGGAGGATGCCGAAAGCGAAAACAGGTGCTTTTGAGGATGGAGTCCGCAGGAAAGCAGAGAGGGCCAAATTGTCTGGGGCATTTGAAAGGGTTCCAGGAGGCAGTGAGAACCAGCATTACTTTTCGCCACTGGCACCTTTGCTGTGGCAGCAAAAGCTGGACGTTTGTCTTTTTTGCTCCTGAGGTTGCCGAAAGCGAAAACAGGTGCTTTTGAGGATGGAGTCCGCAGGAAAGCAGAGAGGGCCAAATTGTCTGGGGCATTTGAAAGGGTTCCAGGAGGCAGTGAGAACCAGAATTCCTTTTGCCCGCTGGCACCTTTGCTGTGGCAGCAAAAGCTGGACGTTTGTCTTTTTTGCTCCTGAGGCTGCCGAAAGCGAAAACAGGTGCTTTTGAGGATGGAGTCCGCAGGAAAGCAGAGAGGGCCAAATAGTCTGGGGCATTTGAAAGGGTTCCAGGAGGCAGTGAGAACCAGCATTACTTTTCCCGGCTGGCACCTTTGCTGTGGCAGCAAAAGCTGGACATTTGTCTTTTTTGCTCCGGAGGTTGCCGAAAGCGAAAACAGGTGCTTTTGAGGATGGAGTCCGCAGGAAAGCAGAGAGGGCCAAATTGTCTGGGGCATTTGAAGAGGTTCCAGGACGCAGTGAGAACCAGCATTACTTTTCCCGGCTGGCACCTTTGCTGTGGCAGCAAAAGCTGGACGTTTGTCTTTTTTGCTCCGGAGGTTGCCGAAAGCGAAAACAGGTGCTTTTGAGGATGGAGTCCGCAGGAAAGCAGAGAGGGCCAAATTGTCTGGGGCATTTGAAAGGGTTCCAGGAGGCAGTGAGAACCAGCATTACTTTTCCCCGCTGGCACCTCTGCTGTGGCAGCAAAAGCTGGACGTTTGTCTTTTTTGCTCCTGAGGATGCCGAAAGCGAAAACAGGTGCTTTTGAGGATGGAGTCCGCAGGAAAGCAGAGAGGGCCAAATTGTCTGTGGCTTTTGAAGAGGTTCCAGGAGGCAATGAGGACCAGCATTACTTTTCCCTGCTGGCACCTCTGCTGTGGCAGCAAAAGCTGGACGTTTGTCTTTTTTGCTCCGGAGGCTGCCGAAAGCGAAAACAGGTGCTTTTGAGGATGGAGTCCGCAGGAAAGCAGAGAGGGCCAAATTGTCTGTGGCATTTGAAAGGGTTCCAGGAGGCAGTGAGAACCAGCATTACTTTTCCCCGCTGGCACCTTTGCTGTGGCAGCAAAAGCTGGACGTTTGTCTTTTTTGCTCCGGAGGCTGCCGAAAGCGAAAACAGGTGCTTTTGAGGATGGAGTCCGCAGGAAAGCAGAGAGTGCCAAATTGTCTGTGGCATTTGAAGAGGTTCCAGGAGGCAATGAGGACCAGCATCACTTTTCCCCGCTGGCACCTTTGCTGTGGCAGCAAAAGCTGGACGTTTGTCTTTTTTGCTCTGGAGGATGCCGAAAGCGAAAAAAGGTGCTTTTGAGGATGGAGTCCGCAGGAAAGCAGAGAGGGCCAAATTGTCTGGGGCATTTGAAAGGGTTCCAGGAGGCAGTGAGAACCAGCATTACTTTTCGCCGCTGGCACCTTTGCTGTGGCAGCAAAACCTGGGCGTTTGTCTTTTTTGCTCCTGAGGTTGCCGAAAGCGAAAACAGGTGCTTTTGAGGATGGAGTCCGCAGGAAAGCAGAGAGGGCCAAATTGTCTGGGGCATTTGAAAGGGTTCCAGGAGGCAGTGAGAACCAGAATTCCTTTTGCCCGCTGGCACCTTTGCTGTGGCAGCAAAACCTGGACGTTTGTCTTTTTTGCTCCTGAGGATGCCAAAAGCGAAAACAGGTGCTTTTGAGGATGGAGTCCGCAGGAAAGCAGAGAGGGCCAAATAGTTTGGGGCATTTGAAAGGGTTCCAGGAGGCAGTGAGAACCAGCATTACTTTTCCCGGCTGGCACCTTTGCTGTGGCAGCAAAAGCTGGACGTTTGGCTTTTTTGCTCCGGAGGTTACCGAAAGCGAAAACAGGTGCTTTTGAGGATGGAGTCCGCAGGAAAGCAGAGAGGGCCAAATTGTCTGTGGCATTTGAAGAGGTTCCAGGAGGCAATGAGGACCAGCATCACTTTTCCCCGCTGGCACCTTTGCTGTGGCAGCAAAAGCTGGACGTTTGTCTTTTTTGCTCTGGAGGATGCCGAAAGCGAAAAAAGGTGCTTTTGAGGATGGAGTCCGCAGGAAAGCAGAGAGGGCCAAATTGTCTGGGGCATTTGAAAGGGTTCCAGGTGGCAGTGAGAACCAGCATTACTTTTCGCCACTGGCACCTTTGCTGTGGCAGCAAAACCTGGACGTTTGTCTTTTTTACTCCTGAGGTTGCCGAAAGCGAAAACAGGTGCTTTTGAGGATGGAGTCCGCAGGAAAGCAGAGAGGGCCAAATTGTCTGGGGCATTTGAAAGGGTTCCAGGAGGCAGTGAGAACCAGAATTCCTTTTGCCCGCTGGCACCTTTGCTGTGGCAGCAAAAGCTGGACGTTTGTCTTTTTTGCTCCTGAGGATGCCGAAAGCGAAAACAGGTGCTTTTGAGGATGGAGTCCGCAGGAAAGCAGAGAGGGCCAAATTGTCTGGGGCATTTGAAAGGGTTCCAGGAGGCAGTGAGAACCAGCATTACTTTTCCCGGCTGGCACCTTTGCTGTGGCAGCAAAAGCTGGACGTTTGGCTTTTTTGCTCCGGAGGTTGCCGAAAGCGAAAACAGGTGCTTTTGAGGATGGAGTCCGCAGGAAAGCAGAGAGGGCCAAATTGTCTGTGGCATTTGAAGAGGTTCCAGGACGCAGTGAGAACCAGCATTACTTTTCCCCGCTGGCATCTTTGCTGTGGCAGCAAAAGCTGGACGTTTGTCTTTTTTGCTCCGGAGGTTGCCGAAAGCGAAAACAGGTGCTTTTGAGGATGGAGTCCGCAAGAAAGCAGAGAGGGCCAAATTGTCTGTGGCATTTGAAGAGGTTCCAGGACGCAGTGAGAACCAGCATTACTTTTCCCGGCTGGCACCTTTGCTGTGGCAGCAAAAGCTGGACGTTTGTCTTTTTTGCTCCGGAGGTTGCCGAAAGCGAAAACAGGTGCTTTTGAGGATGGAGTCCGCAGGAAAACAGAGAGGGCCAAATTGTCTGTGGCATTTGAAAGGGTTCCAGGAGGCAGTGAGAACCAGCATTACTTTTCCCCGCTGGCACCTCTGCTGTGGCAGCAAAAGCTGGACGTTTGTCTTTTTACCACCGGAGGGCGGCGAAAGTGAAAACAGGTGCTTTTGAGGATGGAGTCCGCAGGAAAGCAGAGAGGGCCAAATTGTCTGTGGCTTTTGAAGAGGTTCCAGGAGGCAATGAGGACCAGCATTACTTTTCCCCGCTGGCACCTCTGCTGTGGCAGCAAAAGCTGGACGTTTGTCTTTTTTGCTCCGGAGGCTGCCGAAAGCGAAAACAGGTGCTTTTGAGTATGTGGTCCGCAGGAAAGCAGAGAGGGCCAAATTGTCTGTGGCATTTGAAAGGGTTCCAGGAGGCAGTGAGAACCAGCATTACTTTTCCCCGCTGGCACCTTTGCTGTGGCAGCAAAACCTGGACGTTTGTGATTTTTGCTCCGGAGGCTGCCGAAAGTGAAAACAGGTGCTTTTGAGGATGGAGTCCGCAGGAAAGCAGAGAGGGCCAAATTGTCTGTGGCATTTGAAAGAGTTCCAGGAGGCAGTGAGAACCAGCATTACTTTTCCCCGCTGGCACCTTTGCTGTGGCAGCAAAAGCTGGACGTTTGTCTTTTTTGCTCTGGAGGATGCCGAAAGCGAAAAAAGGTGCTTTTGAGGATGGAGTCCGCAGGAAAGCAGAGAGGGCCAAATTGTCTGGGGCATTTGAAAGAGTTCCAGGAGGCAGTGAGAACCAGCATTACTTTTCCCCGCTGGCACCTTTGCTTTGGCAGCAAAAGCTGGACGTTTGTCTTTTTTGCTCCTGAGGTTGCCGAAAGCGAAAACAGGTGCTTTTGAGGATGGAGTCCGCAGGAAAGCAGAGAGGGCCAAATAGTCTGGGGCATTTGAAAGGGTTCCAGGAGGCAGTGAGAACCAGCATTACTTTTCCCGGCTGGCACCTTTGCTGTGGCAGCAAAAGCTGGACGTTTGGCTTTTTTGCTCCGGAGGCTGCCGAAAGCGAAAACAGGTGCTTTTGAGGATGGAGTCCGCAGGAAAGCAGAGAGGGCCAAATTGTCTGGGGCATTTGAAGAGGTTCCAGGACGCAGTGAGAACCAGCATTACTTTTCCCCGCTGGCACCTCTGCTGTGGCAGCAAAAGCTGGACGTTTGTCTTTTTTGCTCCTGAGGATGCCGAAAGCGAAAACAGGTGCTTTTGAGGATGGAGTCCGCAGGAAAGCCGAGAGGGCCAAATTGTCTGGGGCATTTGAAAGAGTTCCAGGAGGTAGTGAGAACCAGCATTACTTTTCCCCGCTGGCACCTTTGCTGTGGCAGCAAAACCTGGACGTTTGTCTTTTTTGCTCCTGAAATTGCCGAAAGCGAAAACAGGTGCTTTTGAGGATGGAGTCCGCAGGAAAGCAGAGAGGACCAAATTGTCTGTGGCATTTGAAAGGGTTCCAGGAGGCAGTGAGAACCAGTATTACTTTTCCTCACTGGCACCTCTGCTGTGGCAGCAAAAGCTGGACGTTTGTCTTTTTTGCTCCTGAGGATGCCGAAAGCGAAAACAGGTGCTTTTGAGGATGGAGTCCGCAGGAAAGCAGAGAGGGCCAAATTGTCTGGGGCATTTGAAAGGGTTCCAGGAGGTAGTGAGAACCAGCATTACTTTTCTTGGCTGGCACCTTTGCTGTGGCAGCAAAAGCTGGACGTTTGTCTTTTTTGCTCCGGAGGCTGCCGAAAGTGAAAACAGGTGCTTTTGAGGATGGAGTCCGCAGGAAAGCAGAGAGGGCCAAATTGTCTGGGGCATTTGAAAGGGTTCCAGGAGGCAGTGAGAACCAGCATTACTTTTCCCGGCTGGCACCTTTGCTGTGGCAGCAAAACCTGGACGTTTGTCTTTTTTGCTCCGGAGGCTGCCGAAAGCGAAAACAGATGCTTTTGAGGATGGAGTCCACAGGAAAGCAGAGAGGGCCAAATTGTCTGGGGCATTTGAAAGGGTTCCAGGAGGCAGTGAGAACCAGCATTACTTTTGCCCGCTGGCACCTTTGCTGTGGCAGCAAAAGCTGGACGTTTGTCTTTTTTGCTCCTGAGGTTGACGAAAGCGAAAACAGGTGCTTTTGAGGATGGAGTTCGCAGGAAAGCAGAGAGGGCCAAATTGTCTGGGGCATTTGAAAGGGTTCCAGGAGGCAGTGAGAACCAGCATTACTTTTCCCCGGTGGCACCTTTGCTGTGGCAGCAAAAGCTGGACGTTTGTCTTTTTTGCTCCGGAGGATGCCGAAAGCGAAAACAGATGCTTTTGAGGATGGAGTCCGCAGGAAAGCAGAGAGGGCCAAATAGTCTGGGGCATTTGAAAGGGTTCCAGGAGGCAGTGAGAACCAGCATTACTTTTCCCGGCTGGCACCTTTGCTGTGGCAGCAAAAGCTGGACGTTTGGCTTTTTTGCTCCGGAGGCTGCCGAAAGCGAAAACAGGTGCTTTTGAGGATGGAGTCCGCAGGAAAGCAGAGAGGGCCAAATTGTCTGTGGCATTTGAAGAGGTTCCAGGACGCAGTGAGAACCAGCATTACTTTTCCCCGCTGGCACCTCTGCTGTGGCAGCAAAAGCTGGACGTTTGTCTTTTTTGCTCCTGAGGATGCCGAAAGGGAAAACAGGTGCTTTTGAGGATGGAGTCCGCAGGAAAGCAGAGAGGGCCAAATTGTCTGGGGCATTTGAAAGACTTCCAGGACACAGTGAGAACCAGCATTACTTTTCCCCGCTGGCACCTTTGCTGTGGCAGCAAAACCTGGACGTTTGTCTTTTTTGCTCCTGAAATTGCCGAAAGCGAAAACAGGTGCTTTTGAGGATGGAGTCCGCAGGAAAGCAGAGAGGACCAAATTGTCTGTGGCATTTGAAAGGGTTCCAGGAGGCAGTGAGAACCAGCATTACTTTTCCTCACTGGCACCTCTGCTGTGGCAGCAAAAGCTGGACGTTTGTCTTTTTTGCTCCTGAGGATGCCGAAAGCGAAAACAGGTGCTTTTGAGGATGGAGTCCGCAGGAAAGCAGAGAGGGCCAAATTGTCTGGGGCATTTGAAAGGGTTCCAGGAGGTAGTGAGAACCAGCATTACTTTTCTTGGCTGGCACCTTTGCTGTGGCAGCAAAAGCTGGACGTTTGTCTTTTTTGCTCCGGAGGCTGCCGAAAGTGAAAACAGGTGCTTTTGAGGATGGAGTCCGCAGGAAAGCAGAGAGGGCCAAATTGTCTGGGGCATTTGAAAGGGTTCCAGGAGGCAGTGAGAACCAGCATTACTTTTCCCGGCTGGCACCTTTGCTGTGGCAGCAAAACCTGGACGTTTGTCTTTTTTGCTCCGGAGGCTGCCGAAAGCGAAAACAGATGCTTTTGAGGATGGAGTCCACAGGAAAGCAGAGAGGGCCAAATTGTCTGGGGCATTTGAAAGGGTTCCAGGAGGCAGTGAGAACCAGCATTACTTTTGCCCGCTGGCACCTTTGCTGTGGCAGCAAAAGCTGGACGTTTGTCTTTTTTGCTCCGGAGGTTGCCGAAAGCGAAAACAGGTGCTTTTGAGGATGGAGTTCGCAGGAAAGCAGAGAGGGCCAAATTGTCTGGGGCATTTGAAAGGGTTCCAGGAGGCAGTGAGAACCAGCATTACTTTTCCCCGGTGGCACCTTTGCTGTGGCAGCAAAAGCTGGACGTTTGTCTTTTTTGCTCTGCAGGATGCCGAAAGCGAAAACAGGTGCTTTTGAGGATGGAGTCCGCAGGAAAGCAGAGAGGGACAAATTGTCTGGGGCATTTGAAAGAGTTCCAGGAGGCAGTGAGAACCAGCATTACTTTTCCCCGCTGGCACCTTTGCTGTGGCAGCAAAACCTGGACGTTTGTCTTTTTTGCTCCAGAGGCTGCCGAAAGCGAAAACAGGTGCTTTTGAGGATGGAGTCCGCAGGAAAGCAGAGAGGGCCAAATTGTCTGGGGCATTTGAAAGAGTTCCAGGAGGCAGTGAGAACCAGCATTACTTTTCCCCGCTGGCACCTTTGCTGTGGCAGCAAAACCTGGACGTTTGTCTTTTTTGCTCCGGACGTTGCCGAAAGCGAAAACAGGTGCTTTTGAGGATGGAGTCCGCAGGAAAGCTGAGAGTGCCAAATTGTCTGTGGCATTTGAAGAGGTTCCAGGAGGCAATGAGGACCAGCATCACTTTTCCCCGCTGGCACCTTTGCTGTGGCAGCAAAAGCTGGACGTTTGTCTTTTTACAACCGGAGGGCGCCGAAAGTGAAAAAAGGCGCTTTTGAGGATGGAGTCCGCAGGAAAGCAGAGAGGGCCAAATGGTCTGGGGCATTTGAAGGGGTTCCAGGAGGCAGTGAGAACCAGCATTACTTTTCGCCGCTGGCACCTTTGCTGTGGCAGCAAAAGCTGGACGTTTGTCTTTTTTGCTCTGGAGGATGCCGAAAGCGAAAAAAGGTGCTTTTGAGGATGGAGTCCGCAGGAAAGTAGAGAGGGCCAAATTGTCTGTGGCATTTGAAAGGGTTCCAGGAGGCAGTGAGAAACAGCATTAGTTTTCCCCGCTGGCACCTTTGCTGTGGCAGCAAAAGCTGGACGTTTGTCTTTTTTGCTCCTGAGGTTGCCGAAAGCGAAAACAGGTGCTTTTGAGGATGGAGTCCGCAGGAAAGCAGAGAGGGCCAAATTGTCTGGGGCATTTGAAAGGGTTCCAGGAGACAGTGAGAACCAGCATTACTTTTCCCCGCTGGCACCTTTGCTGTGGCAGCAAAACCTGGACGTTTGTCTTTTTTGCTCCTGAGGATGCCGAAAGCGAAAACAGGTGCTTTTGAGGATGGAGTCCGCAGGAAAGCAGAGAGGGACAAATTGTCTGGGGCATTTGAAAGAGTTCCAGGATGCAGTGAGAACCAGCATTACTTTTCCCGGCTGGCACCTTTGCTGTGGCAGCAAAACCTGGACGTTTGTCTTTTTTGCTCCGGAGGCTGCCGAAAGCGAAAACAGGTGCTTTTGAGGATGGAGTCCGCAGGAAAGCAGAGAGGGCCAAATTGTCTGGGGCATTTGAAGAGGTTCCAGGAGGCAATGAGGACCAGCATAACTTTTCCCCGCTGGCACATTTGCTGTGGCAGCAAAACCTGGACGTTTGTCTTTTTTGCTCCTGAGGTTGACGAAAGCGAAAACAGGTACTTTTGAGGATGGAGTCCGCAGGAAAGCAGAGAGGGCCAAATTGTCTGGGGCATTTGAAAGAGTTCCAGGAGGCAGTGAGAACCAGCATTACTTTTGCCCGCTGGCACCTTTGCTGTGGCAGCAAAAGCTGGACGTTTGTTTTTTTGCTACGGAGGCTGCCGAAAGCGAAAACAGGTGCTTTTGAGGATGGAGTCCGCAGGAAAGCAGAGAGGGCCAAATTGTCTGGGGCATTTGAAAGGGTTCCAGGAGGCAGTGAGAACCAGCATTACTTTTCCCCGCTGGCACCTTTGCTGTGGCAGCAAAAGCTGGACGTTTGTCTTTTTTGCTCCTGAGGATGCCGAAAGCGAAAACAGGTGCTTTTGAGGATGGAGTCCGCAGGAAAGCAGAGAGGGCCAAATAGTCTGGGGCATTTGAAAGGGTTCCAGGAGGCAGTGAGAACCAGCATTACTTTTGCCCGTTGTCACCTTTGCTGTGGCAGCAAAAGCTGGGCGTTTGTCTTTTTTGCTCCTGAGGATGCCGAAAGCGAAAACAGGTGCTTTTGAGGATGGAGTCCGCAGGAAAGCAGAGAGGGCCAAATTGTCTGGGGCATTTGAAAGGGTTCCAGGAGACAGTGAGAACCAGCATTACTTTTCCCCGCTGGCACCTTTGCTGTGGCAGCAAAAGCTGGACGTTTGTCTTTTTTGCTCCTGAGGATGCCGAAAGCGAAAACAGGTGCTTTTGAGGATGGAGTCCGCAGGAAAGCAGAGAGGGACAAATTGTCTGGGGCATTTGAAAGAGTTCCAGGATGCAGTGAGAACCAGCATTACTTTTCCCGGCTGGCACCTTTGCTGTGGCAGCAAAACCTGGACGTTTGTCTTTTTTTCTCCGGAGGCTGCCGAAAGCGAAAACAGGTGCTTTTGAGGATGGAGTCCGCAGGAAAGCAGAGAGGGCCAAATTGTCTGGGGCATTTGAAAGGGTTCCAGGAGGCAGTGAGAACCAGCATTACTTTTGCCCGCTGGCACCTTTGCTGTGGCAGCAAAAGCTGGACGTTTGTCTTTTTTGCTCCTGAGGTTTCCGAAAGCGAAAACAAGTGCTTTTGAGGATGGAGTCCGCAGGAAAGCAGAGAGGGCCAAATTGTCTGTGGCATTTGAAGAGGTTCCAGGAGGCAATGAGGACCAGCATAACTTTTCCCCGCTGGCACCTCTGCTGTGGCAGCAAAAGCTGGACGTTTGTCTTTTTTGCTCTGGAGGCTGCCGAAAGCAAAAACAGGTGCTTTTGAGGATGGCGTCCGCAGGAAAGCAGAGAGGGCCAAATTGTCTGTGGCATTTGAAAGAGTTCTAGGAGGTAGTGAGAACCAGCACTACTTTTGCCCGCTGGCACCTTTGCTGTGGCAGCAAAAGCTGGACGTTTTTCTTTTTTGCTCTGGAGGGTGCCGAAAGCGAAAACAGGTGCTTTTGAGGATGGAGTCCGCAGGAAAGCAGAGAGGGCCAAATTGTCTGGGGCATTTGAAGAGGTTCCAGGAGGCAATGAGGACCAGCATAACTTTTCCCCGCTGGCACATTTGCTGTGGCAGCAAAACCTGGACGTTTGTCTTTTTTGCTCCTGAGGTTGACGAAAGCGAAAACAGGTACTTTTGAGGATGGAGTCCGCAGGAAAGCAGAGAGAGACAAATTGTCTGTGGCATTTGAAAGAGTTCCAGGAGGCAGTGAGAACCAGCATTACTTTTCCCCGCTGGCACCTTTGCTGTGGCAGCAAAAGCTGGACGTTTGTTTTTTTGCTCCGGAGGCTGCCGAAAGCGAAAACAGGTGCTTTTGAGGATGGAGTCCGCAGGAAAGCAGAGAGGGCCAAATTGTCTGGGGCATTTGAAAGGGTTCCAGGACGCAGTGAGAACCAGCATTACTTTTCCCCGCTGGCACCTTTGCTGTGGCAGCAAAAGCTGGACGTTTGTCTTTTTTGCTCCTGAGGATGCCGAAAGCGAAAACAGGTGCTTTTGAGGATGGAGTCCGCAGGAAAGCAGAGAGGGCCAAATAGTCTGGGGCATTTGAAAGGGTTCCAGGAGGCAGTGAGAACCAGCATTACTTTTCCCGGCTGGCACCTTTGCTGTGGCAGCAAAAGCTGGGCGTTTGTCTTTTTTGCTCCTGAGGATGCCGAAAGCGAAAACAGGTGCTTTTGAGGATGGAGTCCGCAGGAAAGCAGAGAGGGCCAAATTGTCTGTGGCATTTGAAGAGGTTCCAGGACGCAGTGAGAACCAGCATTACTTTTGTCCGTTGTCACCTTTGCTGTGGTAGCAAAAGCTGGGCGTTTGTCTTTTTTGCTCCTGAGGATGACGAAAGCGAAAACAGGTGCTTTTGAGGATGGAGTCCGCAGGAAAGCAGAGAGGGCCAAATTGTCTGTGGCATTTGAAAGAGTTCTAGGAGGTAGTGAGAACCAGCATTACTTTTCCCCGCTGGCATCTTTGCTGTGGCAGCAAAAGCTGGGCGTTTGTCTTTTTTGCTCCGGAGGCTGCCGAAAGCGAAAACAGGTGCTTTTGAGGATGGAGTCCGCAGGAAAGCAGAGAGGGCCAAATTGTCTGGGGCATTTGAAAGGGTTCCAGGAGGCAGTGAGAACCAGCATTACTTTTGCCCGCTGGCACCTTTGCTGTGGCAGCAAAAGCTGGACGTTTGTCTTTTTTGCTCCTGAGGCTGCCGAAAGCGAAAACAGGTGCTTTTGAGGATGGAGTCCGCAGGAAAGCAGAGAGGGCCAAATTGTCTGTGGCATTTGAAAGGGTTCCAGGAGGCAGTGAGAACCAGCATTACTTTTGTCCGTTGTCACCTTTGCTGTGGTAGCAAAAGCTGGGCGTTTGTCTTTTTTGCTCCTGAGGATGACGAAAGCGAAAACAGGTGCTTTTGAGGATGGAGTCCGCAGGAAAGCAGAGAGGGCCAAATTGTCTGTGGCATTTGAAGAGGTTCCAGGACGCAGTGAGAACCAGCATTACTTTTCCCGGCTGGCATCTTTGCTGTGGCAGCAAAACCTGGACGTTTGTCTTTTTTGCTCTGGAGGGTGCCGAAAGCGAAAACAGGTGCTTTTGAGGATGGAGTCCGCAGGAAAGCAGAGAGGGCCAAATTGTCTGTGGCATTTGAAGAGGTTCCAGGAGGCAGTGAGAACCAGCATTACTTTTCCCGGCTGGCACCTTTGCTGTGGCAGCAAAAGCTGGACGTTTGTCTTTTTTGCTCCTGAGGCTGCCGAAAGCGAAAACAGGTGCTTTTGAGGATGGAGTCCGCAGGAAAGCAGAGAGGGCCAAATTGTCTGTGGCATTTGAAAGAGTTCCAGGAGGCAGTGAGAACCAGCATTACTTTTCCCCGCTGGCACCTTTGCTGTGGCAGCAAAACCTGGACGTTTGTCTTTTTTGCTCTGGAGGCTGCCGAAAGCGAAAACAGGTGCTTTTGAGGATGGAGTCCGCAGGAAAGCAGAGAGGGCCAAATAGTCTGGGGCATTTGAAAGGGTTCCAGGAGGCAGTGAGAACCAGCATTACTTTTCCCGGCTGGCACCTTTGCTGTGGCAGCAAAAGCTGGACGTTTGTCTTTTTTGCTCCTGAGGCTGCCGAAAGCGAAAACAGGTGCTTTTGAGGATGGAGTCCGCAGGAAAGCAGAGAGGGCCAAATTGTCTGGGGCATTTGAAGAGGTTCCAGGAGGATATGAGGACCAGCATAACTTTTCCCCGCTGGCACATTTGCTGTGGCAGCAAAACCTGAACGTTTGTCTTTTTTGCTCCTGAGGTTGACGAAAGCGAAAACAGGTACTTTTGAGGATGGAGTCCGCAGGAAAGCAGAGAGGGCCAAATTGTCTAGGGCATTTGAAAGAGTTCTAGGAGGTAGTGAGAACCAGCATTACTTTTCCCCGCTGGCACCTTTGCTGTGGCAGCAAAACCTGGACGTTTGTCTTTTTTGCTCCTGAGGTTGACGAAAGCGAAAACAGGTGCTTTTGAGGATGGAGTCCGCAGGAAAGCAGAGAGGGCCAAATTGTCTGTGGCATTTGAAAGGGTTCCAGGAGGCAGTGAGAACCAGCATTACTTTTCCCGGCTGGCACCTTTGCTGTGGCAGCAAAAGCTGGGCGTTTGTCTTTTTTGCTCCTGAGGATGCCGAAAGCGAAAACAGGTGCTTTTGAGGATGGAGTCCGCAGGAAAGCAGAGAGGGCCAAATTGTCTGTGGCATTTGAAGAGGTTCCAGGACGCAGTGAGAACCAGCATTACTTTTGTCCGTTGTCACCTTTGCTGTGGTAGCAAAAGCTGGGCGTTTGTCTTTTTTGCTCCTGAGGATGACGAAAGCGAAAACAGGTGCTTTTGAGGATGGAGTCCGCAGGAAAGCAGAGAGGGCCAAATTGTCTGTGGCATTTGAAAGAGTTCTAGGAGGTAGTGAGAACCAGCATTACTTTTCCCCGCTGGCACCTTTGCTGTGGCAGCAAAAGCTGGGCGTTTGTCTTTTTTGCTCCGGAGGCTGCCGAAAGCGAAAACAGGTGCTTTTGAGGATGGAGTCCGCAGGAAAGCAGAGAGGGCCAAATTGTCTGGGGCATTTGAAAGGGTTCCAGGAGGCAGTGAGAACCAGCATTACTTTTGCCCGCTGGCACCTTTGCTGTGGCAGCAAAAGCTGGACGTTTGTCTTTTTTGCTCCTGAGGCTGCCGAAAGCGAAAACAGGTGCTTTTGAGGATGGAGTCCGCAGGAAAGCAGAGAGGGCCAAATTGTCTGTGGCATTTGAAAGGGTTCCAGGAGGCAGTGAGAACCAGCATTACTTTTGTCCGTTGTCACCTTTGCTGTGGCAGCAAAAGCTGGACGTTTGTCTTTTTTGCTCCTGAGGATGCCGAAAGCGAAAACAGGTGCTTTTGAGGATGGAGTCCGCAGGAAAGCAGAGAGGGCCAAATTGTCTGGGGCATTTGAAGAGGTTCCAGGAGGCAATGAGGACCAGCATAACTTTTCCCCGCTGGCACATTTGCTGTGGCAGCAAAACCTGAACGTTTGTCTTTTTTGCTCCGGAGGTTGACGAAAGCGAAAACAGGTACTTTTGAGGATGGAGTCCGCAGGAAAGCAGAGAGGGCCAAATTGTCTAGGGCATTTGAAAGAGTTCTAGGAGGTAGTGAGAACCAGCATTACTTTTCCCCGCTGGCACCTTTGCTGTGGCAGCAAAACCTGGACGTTTGTCTTTTTTGCTCCTGAGGATGCCGAAAGCGAAAACAGGTGCTTTTGAGGATGGAGTCGGCAGGAAAGCAGAGAGGGCCAAATTGTCTGGGGCATTTGAAAGAGTTCCAGGAGGCAGTGAGGACCAGCATTACTTTTCCCGGCTGGCACCTCTGCTGTGGCAGCAAAACCTGGACGTTTGTCTTTTTTGCTCCGGAGGTTGCCGAAAACGAAAACAGGTGCTTTTGAGGATGGAGTCCGCAGGAAAGCAGAGAGGGCCAAATTGTCTGGGGCATTTGAAAGGGTTCCAGGAGGCAGTGAGAACCAGCATTACTTTTGCCCGCTGGCACCTTTGCTGTGGCAGCAAAACCTGGACGTTTGTCTTTTTTGCTCCTGAGGTTGCCGAAAGCGAAAACAGGTGCTTTTGAGGATGGAGTCCACAGGAAAGCAGAGAGGGCCAAATTGTCTGGGGCATTTGAAAGGGTTCCAGGAGGCAGTGAGAACCAGCATTACTTTTGCCCGCTGGCACCTTTGCTGTGGCAGCAAAAGCTGGACGTTTGTCTTTTTTGCTCCTGAGGTTGCCGAAAGCGAAAACAGGTGCTTTTGAGGATGGAGTTCGCAGGAAAGCAGAGAGGGCCAAATTGTCTGGGGCATTTGAAAGGGTTCCAGGAGGCAGTGAGAACCAGCATTACTTTTCCCCGGTGGCACCTTTGCTGTGGCAGCAAAAGCTGGACGTTTGTCTTTTTTGCTCTGCAGGATGCCGAAAGCGAAAACAGGTGCTTTTGAGGATGGAGTCCGCAGGAAAGCAGAGAGGGACAAATTGTCTGGGGCATTTGAAAGAGTTCCAGGAGGCAGTGAGAACCAGCATTACTTTTCCCCGCTGGCACCTTTGCTGTGGCAGCAAAAGCTGGACGTTTGTCTTTTTTGCTCCAGAGGCTGCCGAAAGCGAAAACAGGTGCTTTTGAGGATGGAGTCCGCAGGAAAGCAGAGAGGGCCAAATTGTCTGGGGCATTTGAAAGAGTTCCAGGAGGCAGTGAGAACCAGCATTACTTTTCCCCGCTGGCACCTTTGCTGTGGCAGCAAAACCTGGACGTTTGTCTTTTTTGCTCCGGACGTTGCCGAAAGCGAAAACAGGTGCTTTTGAGGATGGAGTCCGCAGGAAAGCTGAGAGTGCCAAATTGTCTGTGGCATTTGAAGAGGTTCCAGGAGGCAATGAGGACCAGCATCACTTTTCCCCGCTGGCACCTTTGCTGTGGCAGCAAAAGCTGGACGTTTGTCTTTTTACAAACGGAGGGCGCCGAAAGTGAAAAAAGGCGCTTTTGAGGATGGAGTCCGCAGGAAAGCAGAGAGGGCCAAATGGTCTGGGGCATTTGAAGGGGTTCCAGGAGGCAGTGAGAACCAGCATTACTTTTCGCCGCTGGCACCTTTGCTGTGGCAGCAAAAGCTGGACGTTTGTCTTTTTTGCTCTGGAGGATGCCGAAAGCGAAAAAAGGTGCTTTTGAGGATGGAGTCCGCAGGAAAGTAGAGAGGGCCAAATTGTCTGTGGCATTTGAAAGGGTTCCAGGAGGCAGTGAGAAACAGCATTAGTTTTCCCCGCTGGCACCTTTGCTGTGGCAGCAAAAGCTGGACGTTTGTCTTTTTTGCTCCTGAGGTTGCCGAAAGCGAAAACAGGTACTTTTGAGGATGGAGTCCGCAGGAAAGCAGAGAGGGCCAAATTGTCTGGGGCATTTGAAAGAGTTCCAGGAGGCAGTGAGAACCAGCATTACTTTTGCCCGCTGGCACCTTTGCTGTGGCAGCAAAAGCTGGACGTTTGTTTTTTTGCTCCGGAGGCTGCCGAAAGCGAAAACAGGTGCTTTTGAGGATGGAGTCCGCAGGAAAGCAGAGAGGGCCAAATTGTCTGGGGCATTTGAAAGGGTTCCAGGAGGCAGTGAGGACCAGCATAACTTTTCCCCGCTGGCACCTTTGCTGTGGCAGCAAAACCTGGACGTTTGTTTTTTTGCTCCGGAGGCTGCCGAAAGCGAAAACAGGTGCTTTTGAGGATGGAGTCCGCAGGAAAGCAGAGAGGGCCAAATTGTCTGGGGCATTTGAAAGGGTTCCAGGACGCAGTGAGAACCAGCATTACTTTTCCCCGCTGGCACCTTTGCTGTGGCAGCAAAAGCTGGACGTTTGTCTTTTTTGCTCCGGAGGATGCCGAAAGCGAAAACAGGTGCTTTTGAGGATGGAGTCCGCAGGAAAGCAGAGAGGGCCAAATAGTCTGGGGCATTTGAAAGGGTTCCAGGAGGCAGTGAGAACCAGCATTACTTTTCCCGGCTGGCACCTTTGCTGTGGCAGCAAAAGCTGGGTGTTTGTCTTTTTTGCTCCTGAGGATGCCGAAAGCGAAAACAGGTGCTTTTGAGGATGGAGTCCGCAGGAAAGCAGAGAGGGCCAAATTGTCTGTGGCATTTGAAGAGGTTCCAGGACGCAGTGAGAACCAGCATTACTTTTCCCCGCTAGCATCTTTCCTGTGGCAGCAAAACCTGGACGTTTGTCTTTTTTGCTCTGGAGGGTGCCGAAAGCAAAAACAGGTGCTTTTGAGGATGGAGTCCGCAGGAAAGCAGAGAGGGCCAAATTGTCTGTGGCATTTGAAGAGGTTCCAGGACGCAGTGAGAACCAGCATTACTTTTCCCCGCTGGCACCTTTGCTGTGGCAGCAAAACCTGGACGTTTGTCTTTTTTGCTCCGGAGGCTGCCGAAAGCGAAAACAGGTGCTTTTGAGGATGGAGTCCGCAGGAAAGCAGAGAGGGCCAAATTGTCTGGGGCATTTGAAAGAGTTCTAGGAGGTAGTGAGAACCAGCATTACTTTTCCCCGCTGGCACCTTTGCTGTGGCAGCAAAAGCTGGACGTTTGTCTTTTTTGCTCTGGAGGGTGCCGAAAGCGAAAACAGGTGCTTTTGAGGATGGAGTCCGCAGGAAAGCAGAGAGGGCCAAATTGTCTGGGGCATTTGAAAGGGTTCCAGGAGGCAGTGAGAACCAGCATTACTTTTGCCCGCTGGCACCTTTGCTGTGGCAGCAAAAGCTGGACGTTTGTCTTTTTTGCTCCGGAGGTTGCCGAAAGCGAAAACAGGTGCTTTTGAGGATGGAGTCCGCAGGAAAGCAGAGAGGGCCAAATTGTCTGTGGCATTTGAAGAGGTTCCAGGAGGCAATGAGGACCAGCATTACTTTTCCCCGCTGGCACATTTGCTGTGGCAGCAAAACCTGGACGTTTGTCTTTTTTGCTCCTGAGGTTGCCGAAAGCGAAAACAGGTACTTTTGAGGATGGAGTCCGCAGGAAAGCAGAGAGGGCCAAATTGTCTGGGGCATTTGAAAGAGTTCTAGGAGGTAGTGAGAACCAGCATTACTTTTCCCCGCTGGCACCTTTGCTGTGGCAGCAAAAGCTGGGCGTTTGTCTTTTTTGCTCCGGAGGCTGCCGAAAGCGAAAACAGGTGCTTTTGAGGATGGAGTCCGCAGGAAAGCAGAGAGGGCCAAATTGTCTGGGGCATTTGAAAGGGTTCCAGGAGGCAGTGAGAACCAGCATTACTTTTGCCCGCTGGCACCTTTGCTGTGGCAGCAAAAGCTGGACGTTTGTCTTTTTTGCTCCTGAGGCTGCCGAAAGCGAAAACAGGTGCTTTTGAGGATGGAGTCCGCAGGAAAGCAGAGAGGGCCAAATTGTCTGTGGCATTTGAAAGGGTTCCAGGAGGCAGTGAGAACCAGCATTACTTTTGCCCGTTGTCACCTTTGCTGTGGCAGCAAAAGCTGGGCGTTTGTCTTTTTTGCTCCTGAGGATGCCGAAAGCGAAAACAGGTGCTTTTGAGGATGGAGTCCGCAGGAAAGCAGAGAGGGCCAAATTGTCTGTGGCATTTGAAGAGGTTCCAGGACGCAGTGAGAACCAGCATTACTTTTCCCGGCTGGCATCTTTGCTGTGGCAGCAAAACCTGGACGTTTGTCTTTTTTGCTCTGGAGGGTGCCGAAAGCGAAAACAGGTGCTTTTGAGGATGGAGTCCGCAGGAAAGCAGAGAGGGCCAAATTGTCTGTGGCATTTGAAGAGGTTCCAGGAGGCAGTGAGAACCAGCATTACTTTTCCCGGCTGGCACCTTTGCTGTGGCAGCAAAAGCTGGACGTTTGTCTTTTTTGCTCCTGAGGCTGCCGAAAGCGAAAACAGGTGCTTTTGAGGATGGAGTCCGCAGGAAAGCAGAGAGGGCCAAATTGTCTGTGGCATTTGAAAGAGTTCCAGGAGGCAGTGAGAACCAGCATTACTTTTCCCCGCTGGCACCTTTGCTGTGGCAGCAAAACCTGGACGTTTGTCTTTTTTGCTCTGGAGGGTGCCGAAAGCGAAAACAGGTGCTTTTGAGGATGGAGTCCGCAGGAAAGCAGAGAGGGCCAAATAGTCTGGGGCATTTGAAAGGGTTCCAGGAGGCAGTGAGAACCAGCATTACTTTTCCCGGCTGGCACCTTTGCTGTGGCAGCAAAAGCTGGACGTTTGTCTTTTTTGCTCCTGAGGATGCCGAAAGCGAAAACAGGTGCTTTTGAGGATGGAGTCCGCAGGAAAGCAGAGAGGGCCAAATTGTCTGGGGCATTTGAAGAGGTTCCAGGAGGATATGAGGACCAGCATAACTTTTCCCCGCTGGCACATTTGCTGTGGCAGCAAAACCTGAACGTTTGTCTTTTTTGCTCCTGAGGTTGACGAAAGCGAAAACAGGTACTTTTGAGGATGGAGTCCGCAGGAAAGCAGAGAGGGCCAAATTGTCTAGGGCATTTGAAAGAGTTCTAGGAGGTAGTGAGAACCAGCATTACTTTTCCCCGCTGGCACCTTTGCTGTGGCAGCAAAACCTGGACGTTTGTCTTTTTTGCTCCTGAGGATGCCGAAAGCGAAAACAGGTGCTTTTGAGGATGGAGTCGGCAGGAAAGCAGAGAGGGCCAAATTGTCTGGGGCATTTGAAAGAGTTCCAGGAGGCAGTGAGGACCAGCATTACTTTTCCCTGCTGGCACCTTTGCTGTGGCAGCAAAACCTGGACGTTTGTCTTTTTTGCTCCGGAGGCTGCCGAAAACGAAAACAGGTGCTTTTGAGGATGGAGTCCGCAGGAAAGCAGAGAGGGCCAAATTGTCTGGGGCATTTGAAAGGGTTCCAGGAGGCAGTGAGAACCAGCATTACTTTTGCCCGCTGGCACCTTTGCTGTGGCAGCAAAACCTGGACGTTTGTCTTTTTTGCTCCTGAGGTTGCCGAAAGCGAAAACAGGTGCTTTTGAGGATGGAGTCCACAGGAAAGCAGAGAGGGCCAAATTGTCTGGGGCATTTGAAGAGGTTCCAGGAGGCAATGAGGACCAGCATTACTTTTCCCCGCTGGCACCTTTGCTGTGGCAGCAAAAGCTGGACGTTTGTCTTTTTTGCTCTGGAGGGTGCCGAAAGCGAAAACAGGTGCTTTTGAGGATGGAGTCAGCAGGAAAGCAGAGAGGGCCAAATTGTCTGTGGCAATTGAAGAGGTTCCAGGACGCAGTGAGAACCAGCATTACTTTTCCCCGCTGGCACCTTTGCTGTGGCAGCAAAAGCTGGACGTTTGTCTTTTTTGCTCCGGAGGCTGCCGAAAGCGAAAACAGGTGCTTTTGAGGATGGAGTCCGCAGGAAAGCAGAGAGGGCCAAATTGTCTGTGGCATTTGAAAGAGTTCTAGGAGGTAGTGAGAACCAGCATTACTTTTCCCCGCTGGCACCTTTGCTGTGGCAGCAAAAGCTGGACGTTTGTCTTTTTTGCTCCTGAGGTTTCCGAAAGTGAAAACAGGTGCTTTTGAGGATGGAGTCCGCAGGAAAGCAGAGAGGGCCAAATTGTCTGGGGCATTTGAAAGAGTTCCAGGAGGCAGTGAGAACCAGCATTACTTTTCCCGGCTGGCACCTTTGCTGTGCAGCAAAAGCTGGACGTTTGTCTTTTTTGCTCCGGAGGCTGCCGAAAACGAAAACAGGTGCTTTTGAGGATGGAGTCCGCAGGAAAGCAGAGAGGGCCAAATTGTCTGGGGCATTTGAAAGGGTTCCAGGAGGCAGTGAGAACCAGCATTACTTTTGCCCGCTGGCACCTTTGCTGTGGCAGCAAAACCTGGACGTTTGTCTTTTTTGCTACGGAGGTTGCCGAAAGCGAAAACAGGTGCTTTTGAGGATGGAGTCCGCAGGAAAGCAGAGAGGGCCAAATAGTCTGGGGCATTTGAAAGGGTTCCAGGAGGCAGTGAGAACCAGCATTACTTTTGCCTGTTGTCACCTTTGCTGTGGCAGCAAAAGCTGGGCGTTTGTCTTTTTTGCTCCTGAGGATGCCGAAAGCGAAAACAGGTGCTTTTGAGGATGGAGTCCGCAGGAAAGCAGAGAGGGCCAAATTGTCTGTGGCATTTGAAGAGGTTCCAGGACGCAGTGAGAACCAGCATTACTTTTGCCCGCTGGCACCTTTGCTGTGGCAGCAAAAGCTGGACGTTTGTCTTTTTTGCTCCTGAGGATGCTGAAAGCGAAAACAGGTGCTTTTGAGGATGGAGTCCGCAGGAAAGCAGAGAGGGCCAAATTGTCTGGGGCATTTGAAAGGGTTCCAGGAGGCAGTGAGAACCAGCATTACTTTTGCCCGCTGGCACCTTTGCTGTGGCAGCAAAACCTGGACGTTTGTCTTTTTTGCTCCGGAGGCTGCCGAAAGCGAAAACAGGTGCTTTTGAGGATGGAGTCCGCAAGAAAGCAGAGAGGGCCAAATTGTCTGTGGCATTTGAAAGAATTCTAGGAGGTAGTGAGAACCAGCATTACTTTTCCCCGCTGGCACCTTTGCTGTGGCAGCAAAAGCTGGACGTTTGTCTTTTTTGCTCTGGAGGCTGCCGAAAGCGAAAACAGGTGCTTTTGAGGATGGAGTCCGCAGGAAAGCAGAGAGGGCCAAATAGTCTGGGGCATTTGAAAGAGTTCCAGGAGGCAGTGAGAACCAGCATTACTTTTCCCCGTTGGCACCTTTGCTGTGGCAGCAAAAGCTGGACGTTTGTCTTTTTTGCTCCTGAGGATGCCGAAAGCGAAAACAGGTGCTTTTGAGGATGGAGTCCGCAGGAAAGCAGAGAGGGCCAAATAGTCTGGGGCATTTGAAAGGGTTCCAGGAGGCAGTGAGAACCAGCATTACTTTTCCCGGCTGGCACCTTTGCTGTGGCAGCAAAAGCTGGACGTTTGTCTTTTTTGCTCCTGAGGTTGCCGAAAGCGAAAACAGGTGCTTTTGAGGATGGAGTCCGCAGGAAAGCAGAGAGGGCCAAATTGTCTGTGGCATTTGAAGAGGTTCCAGGAGGCAGTGAGAACCAGCATTACTTTTCCCCGCTGGCACCTTTGCTGTGGCAGCAAAAGCTGGACGTTTGTCTTTTTTTCTCCGGAGGCTGCCGAAAGCGAAAACAGGTGCTTTTGAGGATGGAGTCCGCAGGAAAGCAGAGAGGGCCAAATTGTCTGTGGCATTTGAAAGAATTCTAGGAGGTAGTGAGAACCAGCATTACTTTTCCCCGCTGGCACCTTTGCTGTGGCAGCAAAAGCTGGACGTTTGTATTTTTTCCTCTGGAGGGTGCCGAAAGCGAAAACAGGTGCTTTTGAGGATGGAGTCCGCAGGAAAGCAGAGAGGGCCAAATTGTCTGGGGCATTTGAAAGGGTTCCAGGAGGCAGTGAGAACCAGCATTACTTTTCCCGGCTGGCACTTTTGCTGTGGCAGCAAAACCTGGACGTTTGCTTTTTTCCTCCGGAGGCTGCCGAAAGCGAAAACAGGTGCTTTTGAGGATGGAGTCCGCAGGAAAGCAGAGAGGGCCAAATAGTCTGGGGCATTTGAAAGGGTTCCAGGAGGCAGTGAGAACCAGCATTACTTTTCGCCGCTGGCACCTTTGCTGTGGCAGGAAAACCTGGACGTTTGTCTTTTTTGCTCCTGAGGTTGCCGAAAGCGAAAACAGGTGCTTTTGAGGATGGAGTCCGCAGGAAAGCAGAGAGGGCCAAATTGTCTGTGGCATTTGAAGAGGTTCCAGGAGGCAATGAGGACCAGCATTACTTTTCCCCGCTGGTATATTTGCTGTGGCAGCAAAACCTGGACGTTTGTCTTTTTTGCTCGTGAGGTTGCCGAAAGCGAAAACAGGTACTTTTGAGGATGGAGTCCGCAGTAAAGCAGAGAGGGCCAAATTGTCTGGGGCATTTGAAAGAGTTCTAGGAGGTAGTGAGAACCAGCATTACTTTTCTCCGCTGGCACCTTTGCTGTGGCAGCAAAAGCTGGACGTTTGCCTTTTTTGCTCCGGAGGCTGCCGAAAGCGAAAACAGGTGCTTTTGAGGATGGAGTCCGCAGGAAAGCAGAGAGGGCCAAATTGTCTGGGGCATTTGAAAGGGTTCCAGGAGGCAGTGAGAACCAGCATTACTTTTGCCCGCTGGCACCTTTGCTGTGGCAGCAAAAGCTGGACGTTTGTCTTTTTTGCTCCTGAGGCTGCCGAAAGCGAAAACAGGTGCTTTTGAGGATGGAGTCCGCAGGAAAGCAGAGAGGGCCAAATTGTCTGTGGCATTTGAAGAGGTTCCAGGAGGCAGTGAGAACCAGCATTACTTTTCCCCGGTGGCACCTTTGCTGTGGCAGCAAAACCTGGACGTTTGTCTTTTTTGCTCCGGAGGCTGCCGAAAGCGAAAACAGGTGCTTTTGAGGATGGAGTCCGCAGGAAAGCAGAGAGGGCCAAATTGTCTGTGGCATTTGAAGAGGTTCCAGGAGGCAGTGAGAACCAGCATTACTTTTCCCCGCTGGCACCTTTGCTGTGGCAGCAAAACCTGGACGTTTGTCTTTTTTGCTCCGGAGGCTGCCGAAAGCGAAAACAGGTGCTTTTGAGGATGGAGTCCGCAGGAAAGCAGAGAGGGCCAAATTGTCTGTGGTATTTGAAAGAGTTCCAGGAGGCAGTGAGAACCAGCATTACTTTTCCCCGCTGGCACCTTTGCTGTGGCAGCAAAAGCTGGACGTTTGTCTTTTTTGCTCCTGAGGTTGCCGAAACCGAAAACAGGTGCTTTTGAGGATGGAGTCCGCAGGAAAGCAGAGAGGGCCAAATTGTCTGGGGCATTTGAAGAGGTTCCAGGAGGATATGAGGACCAGCATAACTTTTCCCCGCTGGCACATTTGCTGTGGCAGCAAAACCTGAACGTTTGTCTTTTTTGCTCCTGAGGTTGACGAAAGCGAAAACAGGTACTTTTGAGGATGGAGTCCGCAGGAAAGCAGAGAGGGCCAAATTGTCTAGGGCATTTGAAAGAGTTCTAGGAGGTAGTGAGAACCAGCATTACTTTTCCCCGCTGGCACCTTTGCTGTGGCAGCAAAAGCTGGACGTTTGTCTTTTTTGCTGTGGAGGCTGCCGAAAGCGAAAAAAGGTGCTTTTGAGGATGGAGTCCGCAGGAAAGTAGAGAGGGCCAAATTGTCTGGGGCATTTGACAGGGTTCCAGGAGGCAGTGAGAACCAGCATTAGTTTTCCCCGCTGGCACCTTTGCTGTGGCAGCAAAACCTGGACGTTTGTCTTTTTTGCTCCGGAGGTTGCCGAAAGCGAAAACAGGTGCTTTTGAGGATGGAGTCCGCAGGAAAGCAGAGAGTGCCAAATTGTCTGTGGCATTTGAAGAGGTTCCAGGAGGCAATGAGGACCAGCATTACTTTTCCCCGCTGGCACTTTTGCTGTGGCAGCAAAAGCTGGACGTTTGTCTTTTTTGCTCTGGAGGGTGCCGAAAGCGAAAACAGGTGCTTTTGAGGATGGAGTCCGCAGGAAAGCAGAGAGGGCCAAATTGTCTGGGGCATTTGAAAGGGTTCCAGGAGGCAGTGAGAACCAGCATTACTTTTGCCCGCTGGCACCTTTGCTGTGGCAGGAAAAGCTGGACGTTTGTCTTTTTTGCTCTGGAGGGTGCCGAAAGCGAAAACAGGTGCTTTTGAGGATGGAGTCCGCAGGAAAGCAGAGAGGGCCAAATTGTCTGTGGCATTTGAAGAGGTTCCAGGAGGCAGTGAGAACCAGCATTACTTTTCCCCGCTGGCACCTTTGCTGTGGCAGCAAAAGCTGGACGTTTGTCTTTTTTGCTCCGGAGGCTGCCGAAAGCGAAAACAGGTGCTTTTGAGGATGGAGTCCGCAGGAAAGCAGAGAGGGCCAAATTGTCTGTGGCATTTGAAAGAGTTCTAGGAGGTAGTGAGAACCAGCATTACTTTTCCCCGCTGGCACCTTTGCTGTGGCAGCAAAAGCTGGACGTTTGTCTTTTTTGCTCCGGAGGCTGCCGAAAACGAAAACAGGTGCTTTTGAGGATGGAGTCCGCAGGAAAGCAGAGAGGGCCAAATTGTCTGGGGCATTTGAAAGGGTTCCAGGAGGCAGTGAGAACCAGCATTACTTTTGCCCGCTGGCACCTTTGCTGTGGCAGCAAAAGCTGGACGTTTGTCTTTTTTGCTCCTGAGGTTTCCGAAAGCGAAAACAGGTGCTTTTGAGGATGGAGTCCGCAGGAAAGCAGAGAGGGCCAAATTGTCTGGGGCATTTGAAAGAGTTCCAGGAGGCAGTGAGAACCAGCATTACTTTTCCCGGCTGGCACCTTTGCTGTGCAGCAAAAGCTGGACGTTTGTCTTTTTTGCTCTGGAGGCTGCCGAAAGCGAAAACAGGTGCTTTTGAGGATGGAGTCCGCAGGAAAGCAGAGAGGGCCAAATTGTCTGGGGCATTTGAAGAGGTTCCAGGAGGCAATGAGGACCAGCATCACTTTTCCCCGCTGGCACCTTTGCTGTGGCAGCAAAACCTGGACGTTTGTCTTTTTTGCTCCTGAGGTTGACGAAAGCGAAAACAGGTACTTTTGAGGATGGAGTCCGCAGGAAAGCAGAGAGGGCCAAATTGTCTGGGGCATTTGAAAGAGTTCCAGGAGGCAGTGAGAACCAGCATTACTTTTCCCCGCTGGCACCTTTGCTGTGGCAGCAAAACCTGGACGTTTGTCTTTTTTGCTCCTGAGGTTGACGAAAGCGAAAACAGGTACTTTTGAGGATGGAGTCCGCAGGAAAGCAGAGAGGGCCAAATTGTCTGGGGCATTTGAAAGGGTTCCAGGAGGCAGTGAGAACCAGCATTACTTTTGCCCGCTGGCACCTTTGCTGTGGCAGCAAAACCTGGACGTTTGTCTTTTTTGCTCCGGAGGTTGCCGAAAGCGAAAACAGGTGCTTTTGAGGATGGAGTCCGCAGGAAAGCAGAGAGGGCCAAATAGTCTGGGGCATTTGAAAGGGTTCCAGGAGGCAGTGAGAACCAGCATTACTTTTGCCTGTTGTCACCTTTGCTGTGGCAGCAAAAGCTGGGCGTTTGTCTTTTTTGCTCCTGAGGATGCCGAAAGCGAAAACAGGTGCTTTTGAGGATGGAGTCCGCAGGAAAGCAGAGAGGGCCAAATTGTCGGTGGCATTTGAAGAGGTTCCAGGATGCAGTGAGAACCAGCATTACTTTTCCCCGCTGGCATCTTTGCTGTGGCAGCAAAACCTGGACGTTTGTCTTTTTTGCTCTGGAGGGTGCCGAAAGCGAAAACAGGTGCTTTTGAGGATGGAGTCCGCAGGAAAGCAGAGAGGGCCAAATTGTCTGTGGCATTTGAAGAGGTTCCAGGACGCAGTGAGAACCAGCATTACTTTTGCCCGCTGGCACCTTTGCTGTGGCAGCAAAAGCTGGACGTTTGTCTTTTTTGCTCCTGAGGATGCTGAAAGCGAAAACAGGTGCTTTTGAGGATGGAGTCCGCAGGAAAGCAGAGAGGGCCAAATTGTCTGGGGCATTTGAAAGGGTTCCAGGAGGCAGTGAGAACCAGCATTACTTTTGCCCGCTGGCACCTTTGCTGTGGCAGCAAAACCTGGACGTTTGTCTTTTTTGCTCCGGAGGTTGCCGAAAGCGAAAACAGGTGCTTTTGAGGATGGAGTCCGCAGGAAAGCAGAGAGGGCCAAATAGTCTGGGGCATTTGAAAGGGTTCCAGGAGGCAGTGAGAACCAGCATTACTTTTGCCTGTTGTCACCTTTGCTGTGGCAGCAAAAGCTGGGCGTTTGTCTTTTTTGCTCCTGAGGATGCCGAAAGCGAAAACAGGTGCTTTTGAGGATGGAGTCCGCAGGAAAGCAGAGAGGGCCAAATTGTCGGTGGCATTTGAAGAGGTTCCAGGATGCAGTGAGAACCAGCATTACTTTTCCCCGCTGGCACCTTTGCTGTGGCAGCAAAAGCTGGGCGTTTGTCTTTTTTGCTCTGGAGGGTGCCGAAAGCGAAAACAGGTGCTTTTGAGGATGGAGTCCGCAGGAAAGCAGAGAGGGCCAAATTGTCTGTGGCATTTGAAGAGGTTCCAGGACGCAGTGAGAACCAGCATTACTTTTCCCCGTTGGCACCTTTGCTGTGGCAGCAAAAGCTGGACGTTTGTCTTTTTTGCTCCTGAGGATGCCGAAAGCGAAAACAGGTGCTTTTGAGGATGGAGTCCGCAGGAAAGCAGAGAGGGCCAAATTGTCTGGGGCATTTGAAAGGGTTCCAGGAGGCAGTGAGAACCAGCATTACTTTTCCCGGCTGGCACCTTTGCTGTGGCAGCAAAAGCTGGACGTTTGTCTTTTTTGCTCCTGAGGTTGCCGAAAGCGAAAACAGGTGCTTTTGAGGATGGAGTCCGCAGGAAAGCAGAGAGTGCCAAATTGTCTGTGGCATTTGAAGAGGTTCCAGGAGGCAGTGAGAACCAGCATTACTTTTCCCCGCTGGCATCTTTGCTGTGGCAGCAAAACCTGGACGTTTGTCATTTTTGCTCTGGAGGCTGCCGAAAGCGAAAACAGGTGCTTTTGAGGATGGAGTCCGCAGGAAAGCAGAGAGGGCCAAACTGTCTGTGGCATTTGAAAGAGTTCTAGGAGGTAGTGAGAACCAGCATTACTTTTCCCCGCTGGCACCTTTGCTGTGGCAGCAAAAGCTGGACGTTTGTCTTTTTTGCTCTGGAGGGTGCCGAAAGCGAAAACAGGTGCTTTTGAGGATGGAGTCCGCAGGAAAGCAGAGAGGGCCAAATTGTCTGTGGCATTTGAAGAGGTTCCAGGACGCAGTGAGAACCAGCATTACTTTTCGCCGCTGGCATCTTTGCTGTGGCAGCAAAACCTGGACGTTTGTCTTTTTTGCTCTGGAGGCTGCCGAAAGCGAAAACAGGTGCTTTTGAGGATGGAGTCCGCAGGAAAGCAGAGAGCGCCAAATTGTCTGGGGCATTTGAAAGGGTTCCAGGAGGCAGTGAGAACCAGCATTACTTTTCCCCGCTGGCACCTTTGCTGTGGCAGCAAAACCTGGACGTTTGTCTTTTTTGCTCCGGAGGTTGCCGAAAGCGAAAACAGGTGCTTTTGAGGATGGAGTCCGCAGGAAAGCAGAGAGGGCCAAATTGTCTGTGGCATTTGAAGAGGTTCCAGGACGCAGTGAGAACCAGCATTACTTTTCCCCACTGGCACCTTTGCTGTGGCAGCAAAACCTGGACGTTTGTCTTTTTTGCTCCGGAGGCTGCCGAAAGCGAAAAAAGGTGCTTTTGATGATGGAGTCCGCAGGAAAGCAGAGAGGGCCAAATAGTCTGGGGCATTTGAAAGGGTTCCAGGAGGCAGTGAGAACCAGCATTACTTTTCCCGGCTGGCACCTTTGCTGTGGCAGCAAAAGCTGGACGTTTGTCTTTTTTGCTCCTGAGGTTGCCGAAAGCGAAAACAGGTGCTTTTGAGGATGGAGTCCGCAGGAAAGCAGAGAGGGCCAAATAGTCTGGGGCATTTGAAAGGGTTCCAGGAGGCAGTGAGAACCAGCATTACTTTTGCCCGTTGGCACCTTTGCTGTGGCAGCAAAAGCTGGACGTTTGTCCTTTTTGCTCCTGAGGATGCCGAAAGCGAAAACAGGTGCTTTTGAGGATGGAGTCCGCAGGAAAGCAGAGAGGGCCAAATAGTCTGGGGCATTTGAAAGGGTTCCAGGAGGCAGTGAGAACCAGCATTACTTTTCCCGGCTGGCACCTTTGCTGTGGCAGCAAAACCTGGACGTTTGTCTTTTTTGCTCGGAGGTTGCCGAAAGCATAAACAGGTGCTTTTGAGGATGGAGTCCGCAGGAAAGCAGAGAGGGCCAAATTGTCTGTGGCATTTGAAGAGGTTCCAGGACGCAGTGAGAACCAGCATTACTTTTCCCCGCTGGCATCTTTGCTGTGGCAGCAAAACCTGGACGTTTGTCTTTTTTGCTCTGGAGGGTGCCGAAAGCGAAAACAGGTTCTTTTGAGGATGGAGTCCGCAGGAAAGCAGAGAGGGCCAAATTGTCTGTGGCATTTGAAGAGGTTCCAGGACGCAGTGAGAACCAGCATTACTTTTGCCCGCTGGCACCTTTGCTGTGGCAGCAAAAGCTGGACGTTTGTCTTTTTTGCTCCTGAGGATGCCAAAAGCGAAAACAGGTGCTTTTGAGGATGGAGTCCGCAGGAAAGCAGAGAGGGCCAAATTGTCTGGGGCATTTGAAAGGGTTCCAGGAGGCAGTGAGAACCAGCATTACTTTTCCCCGTTGGCACCTTTGCTGTGGCAGCAAAAGCTGGACGTTTGTCTTTTTTGCTCCTGAGGATGCCGAAAGCGAAAACAGGTGCTTTTGAGGATGGAGTCCGCAGGAAAGCAGAGAGGGCCAAATAGTCTGGGGCATTTGAAAGGGTTCCAGGAGGCAGTGAGAACCAGCATTACTTTTCCCGGCTGGCACCTTTGCTGTGGCAGCAAAAGCTGGACGTTTGTCTTTTTTGCTCCTGAGGTTGCCGAAAGCGAAAACAGGTGCTTTTGAGGATGGAGTCCGCAGGAAAGCAGAGAGTGCCAAATTGTCTGTGGCATTTGAAGAGGTTCAAGGAGGCAGTGAGAACCAGCATTACTTTTCCCCGCTGGCATCTTTGCTGTGGTAGCAAAACCTGGACGTTTGTCATTTTTGCTCTGGAGGCTGCCGAAAGCGAAAACAGGTGCTTTTGAGGATGGAGTCCGCAGGAAAGCAGAGAGGGCCAAACTGTCTGTGGCATTTGAAAGAGTTCTAGGAGGTAGTGAGAACCAGCATTACTTTTCCCCGGTGGCACCTTTGCTGTGGCAGCAAAAGCTGGACGTTTGTCTTTTTTGCTCTGGAGGGTGCCGAAAGCGAAAACAGGTGCTTTTGAGGATGGAGTCCGCAGGAAAGCAGAGAGGGCCAAATTGTCTGTGGCATTTGAAGAGGTTCCAGGACACAGTGAGAACCAGCATTACTTTTCGCCGCTGGCATCTTTGCTGTGGCAGCAAAACCTGGACGTTTGTCTTTTTTGCTCTGGAGGCTGCCGAAAGCGAAAACAGGTGCTTTTGAGGATGGAGTCCGCAGGAAAGCAGAGAGGGCCAAATTGTCTGTGGCATTTGAAGAGGTTCCAGGAGGCAGTGAGAACCAGCATTACTTTTCCCGGCTGGCACCTTTGCTGTGGCAGCAAAACCTGGACGTTTGTCTTTTTTGCTCTGGAGGCTGCCGAAAGCGAAAAAAGGTGCTTTTGATGATGGAGTCCGCAGGAAAGCAGAGAGGGCCAAATAGTCTGGGGCATTTGAAAGGGTTCCAGGAGGCAGTGAGAACCAGCATTACTTTTCCCCGCTGGCACCTTTGCTGTGGCAGCAAAACCTGGACGTTTGTCTTTTTTGCTCCGGAGGTTGCCGAAAGCGAAAACAGGTGCTTTTGAGGATGGAGTCCGCAGGAAAGCAGAGAGGGCCAAATTGTCTGTGGCATTTGAAGAGGTTCCAGGAGGCAGTGAGAACCAGCATTACTTTTCCCCGCTGGCACCTTTGCTGTGGCAGCAAAACCTGGACGTTTGTCTTTTTTGCTCTGGAGGCTGCCGAAAGCGAAAACAGGTGCTTTTGAGGATGGAGTCCGCAGGAAAGCAGAGAGGGCCAAATTGTCTGTGGCATTTGAAAGAGTTCCAGGAGGTAGTGAGAACCAGCATTACTTTTCCCCGCTGGCACCTTTGCTGTGGCAGCAAAAGCTGGACGTTTGTCTTTTTTGCTCCTGAGGATGCCGAAAGCGAAAACAGGTGCTTTTGAGGATGGAGTCCGCAGGAAAGCAGAGAGGGCCAAATAGTCTGGGGCATTTGAAAGGGTTCCAGGAGGCAGTGAGAACCAGCATTACTTTTGCCCGTTGGCACCTTTGCTGTGGCAGCAAAAGCTGGACGTTTGTCCTTTTTGCTCCTGAGGATGCCGAAAGCGAAAACAGGTGCTTTTGAGGATGGAGTCCGCAGGAAAGCAGAGAGGGCCAAATAGTCTGGGGCATTTGAAAGGGTTCCAGGAGGCAGTGAGAACCAGCATTACTTTTTCCGGCTGGCACCTTTGCTGTGGCAGCAAAACCTGGACGTTTGTCTTTTTTGCTCGGAGGTTGCCGAAAGCGAAAACAGGTGCTTTTGAGGATGGAGTCGGCAGGAAAGCAGAGAGGGCCAAATTGTCTGTGGCATTTGAAGAGGTTCCAGGACGCAGTGAGAACCAGCATTACTTTTCCCCACTGGCATATTTGCTGTGGCAGCAAAACCTGGACGTTTGTCTTTTTTGCTCCGGAGGCTGCCGAAAGCGAAAAAAGGTGCTTTTGATGATGGAGTCCGCAGGAAAGCAGAGAGGGCCAAATAGTCTGGGGCATTTGAAAGGGTTCCAGGAGGCAGTGAGAACCAGCATTACTTTTCCCGGCTGGCACCTTTGCTGTGGCAGCAAAACCTGGTCGTTTGTCTTTTTTGCTCCTGAGGCTGCCGAAAGCGAAAACAGGTGCTTTTGAGGATGGAGTCCACAGGAAAGCAGAGAGGGCCAAATTGTCTGGGGCATTTGAAAGGGTTCCAGGAGGCAGTGAGAACCAGCATTACTTTTGCCCGTTGGCACCTTTGCTGTGGCAGCAAAAGCTGAACGTTTGTCCTTTTTGCTACTGAGGATGCCGAAAGCGAAAACAGGTGCTTTTGAGGATGGAGTCCGCAGGAAAGCAGAGAGGGCCAAATAGTCTGGGGCATTTGAAAGGGTTCCAGGAGGCAGTGAGAACCAGCATTACTTTTCCCGGCTGGCACCTTTGCTGTGGCAGCAAAACCTGGACGTTTGTCTTTTTTGCTCTGGAGGGTGCCGAAAGCGAAAACAGGTGCTTTTGAGGATGGAGTCCGCAGGAAAGCAGAGAGGGCCAAATTGTCTGTGGCATTTGAAGAGGTTCCAGGAGGCAGTGAGAACCAGCATTACTTTTGCCCGCTGGCACCTTTGCTGTGGCAGCAAAACCTGGACGTTTGTCTTTTTTGCTCTGGAGGCTGCCGAAAGCGAAAACAGGTGCTTTTGAGGATGGAGTCCGCAGGAAAGCAGAGAGGGCCAAATTGTCTGGGGCATTTGAAGAGGTTCCAGGAGGCAGTGAGAACCAGCATTACTTTTTCCCCGCTGGCACATTTGCTGTTGCAGCAAAAGCTGGACGTTTGTCTTTTTTGCTCCTGAGGATGCCGAAAGCGAAAACAGGTGCTTTTGAGGATGGAGTCCGCAGGAAAGCAGAGAGGGCCAAATTGTCTGTGGCATTTGAAAGAGTTCTAGGAGGTAGTGAGAACCAGCATTACTTTTCCCCGCTGGCACCTTTGCTGTGGCAGCAAAAGCTGGACGTTTGTCTTTTTTGCTCCTGAGGCTGCCGAAAGCGAAAACAGGTGCTTTTGAGGATGGAGTCCGCAGGAAACCAGAGAGGGCCAAATAGTCTGGGGCATTTGAAAGGGTTCCAGGAGGCAGTGAGAACCAGCATTACTTTTGCCCGTTGGAACCTTTGCTGTGGCAGCAAAAGCTGGACGTTTGTCCTTTTTGCTCCTGAGGATGCCGAAAGCGAAAACAGGTGCTTTTGAGGATGGAGTCCGCAGGAAAGCAGAGAGGGCCAAATAGTCTGGGGCATTTGAAAGGGTTCCAGGAGGCAGTGAGAACCAGCATTACTTTTCCCGGCTGGCACCTTTGCTGTGGCAGCAAAACCTGGACGTTTGTCTTTTTTGCTCTGGAGGTTGCCGAAAGCATAAACAGGTGCTTTTGAGGATGGAGTCCGCAGGAAAGCAGAGAGGGCCAAATTGTCTGTGGCATTTGAAGAGGTTCCAGGAGGCAGTGAGAACCAGCATTACTTTTGCCCGCTGGCACCTTTGCTGTGGCACCAAAACCTGGACGTTTGTCTTTTTTGCTCTGGAGGCTGCCGAAAGCGAAAACAGGTGCTTTTGAGGATGGAGTCCGCAGGAAAGCAGAGAGGGCCAAATTGTCTGTGGCATTTGAAAGAGTTCTAGGAGGTAGTGAGAACCAGCATTACTTTTCCCCGCTGGCACCTTTGCTGTGGCAGCAAAAGCTGGACGTTTGTCTTTTTTGCTCTGGAGGGTGCCGAAAGCGAAAACAGGTGCTTTTGAGGATGGAGTCCGCAGGAAAGCAGAGAGGGCCAAATTGTCTGTGGCATTTGAAGAGGTTCCAGGAGGCAGTGAGAACCAGCATTACTTTTGCCCGCTGGCACCTTTGCTGTGGCAGCAAAACCTGGACGTTTGTCTTTTTTGCTCTGGAGGCTGCCGAAAGCGAAAACAGGTGCTTTTGAGGATGGAGTCCGCAGGAAAGCAGAGAGGGCCAAATTGTCTGTGGCATTTGAAGAGGTTCCAGGACGCAGTGAGAACCAGCATTACTTTTCCCCACTGGCATCTTTGCTGTGGCAGCAAAACCTGGACATTTGTCTTTTTTGCTCCGGAGGCTGCCGAAAGCGAAAACAGGTGCTTTTGAGGATGGAGTCCGCAGGAAAGCAGAGAGGGCCAAATAGTCTGGGGCATTTGAAAGGGTTCCAGGAGGCAGTGAGAACCAGCATTACTTTTCCCCGCTGGCACCTTTGCTGTGGCAGCAAAAGCTGGACGTTTGTCTTTTTTGCTCCTGAGGATGCCGAAAGCGAAAACAGGTGCTTTTGAGGATGGAGTCCGCAGGAAAGCAGAGAGAGACAAATAGTCTGGGGCATTTGAAAGGGTTCCAGGAGGCAGTGAGAACCAGCATTACTTTTTCCCGCTGGCACCTTTGCTGTGGCAGCAAAAGCTGGACGTTTGTCTTTTTTGCTCCTGAGGATGCCGAAAGCGAAAAAAGGTGCTTTTGATGATGGAGTCCGCAGGAAAGCGGAGAGGGCCAAATAGTCTGGGGCATTTGAAAGGGTTCCAGGAGGCAGTGAGAACCAGCATTACTTTTCCCGGCTGGCACCTTTGCTGTGGCAGCAAAACCTGGACGTTTGTCTTTTTTGCTCCTGAGGTTGCCGAAAGCGAAAACAGGTGCTTTTGAGGATGGAGTCCGCAGGAAAGCAGAGAGGGCCAAATTGTCTGTGGCATTTGAAGAGGTTCCAGGACGCAGTGAGAACCAGCATTACTTTTCCCCGCTGGCACCTTTGCTGTGGCAGCAAAACCTGGACGTTTGTCTTTTTTGCTCTGGAGGCTGCCGAAAGCGAAAACAGGTGCTTTTGAGGATGGAGTCCGCAGGAAAGCAGAGAGGGCCAAATTGTCTGGGGCATTTGAAAGAGTTCTAGGAGGTAGTGAGAACCAGCATTACTTTTCCCCGCTGGCACCTTTGCTGTGGCAGCAAAAGCTGGACGTTTGTCTTTTTTGCTCCTGAGGCTGCCGAAAGCGAAAACAGGTGCTTTTGAGGATGGAGTCCGCAGGAAAGCAGAGAGGGCCAAATAGTCTGGGGCATTTGAAAGGGTTCCAGGAGGCAGTGAGAACCAGCATTACTTTTGCCCGTTGGCACCTTTGCTGTGGCAGCAAAACCTGGACGTTTGTCCTTTTTGCTCCTGAGGATGCCGAAAGCGAAAACAGGTGCTTTTGAGGATGGAGTCCGCAGGAAAGCAGAGAGGGCCAAATAGTCTGGGGCATTTGAAAGGGTTCCAGGAGGCAGTGAGAACCAGCATTACTTTTCCCCGCTGGCACCTTTGCTGTGGCAGCAAAACCTGGACGTTTGTCTTTTTTGCTCGGAGGTTGCCGAAAGCATAAACAGGTGCTTTTGAGGATGGAGTCCGCAGGAAAGCAGAGAGGGCCAAATTGTCTGTGGCATTTGAAGAGGTTCCAGGACGCAGTGAGAACCAGCATTACTTTTCCCCGCTGGCATCTTTGCTGTGGCAGCAAAACCTGGACGTTTGTCTTTTTTGCTCCTGAGGCTGCCGAAAGCGAAAACAGGTGCTTTTGAGGATGGAGTCCGCAGGAAAGCAGAGAGGGCCAAATTGTCTGTGGCATTTGAAAGAGTTCTAGGAGGTAGTGAGAACCAGCATTACTTTTCCCCGCTGGCACCTTTGCTGTGGCAGCAAAAGCTGGACGTTTGTCTTTTTTGCTCTGGAGGGTGCCGAAAGCGAAAACAGGTGCTTTTGAGGATGGAGTCCGCAGGAAAGCAGAGAGGGCCAAATTGTCTGTGGCATTTGAAGAGGTTCCAGGAGGCAGTGAGAACCAGCATTACTTTTGCCCGCTGGCACCTTTGCTGTGGCAGCAAAACCTGGACGTTTGTCTTTTTTGCTCTGGAGGCTGCCGAAAGCGAAAACAGGTGCTTTTGAGGATGGAGTCCGCAGGAAAGCAGAGAGGGCCAAATTGTCTGGGGCATTTGAAGAGGTTCCAGGACGCAGTGAGAACCAGCATTACTTTTCCCCGCTGGCACATTTGCTGTTGCAGCAAAAGCTGGACGTTTGTCTTTTTTGCTCCTGAGGATGCCGAAAGCGAAAACAGGTGCTTTTGAGGATGGAGTCCGCAGGAAAGCAGAGAGGGCCAAATTGTCTGTGGCATTTGAAAGAGTTCTAGGAGGTAGTGAGAACCAGCATTACTTTTCCCCGCTGGCACCTTTGCTGTGGCAGCAAAAGCTGGACGTTTGTCTTTTTTGCTCCTGAGGCTGCCGAAAGCGAAAACAGGTGCTTTTGAGGATGGAGTCCGCAGGAAAGCAGAGAGGGCCAAATAGTCTAAGGCATTTGAAAGGGTTCCAGGAGGCAGTGAGAACCAGCATTACTTTTCCCGGCTGGCACCTTTGCTGTGGCAGCAAAACCTGGACGTTTGTCTTTTTTGCTCGGAGGTTGCCGAAAGCAAAAACAGGTGCTTTTGAGGATGGAGTCCGCAGGAAAGCAGAGAGGGCCAAATTGTCTGTGGCATTTGAAGAGGTTCCAGGACGCAGTGAGAACCAGCATTACTTTTCCCCGCTGGCATCTTTGCTGTGGCAGCAAAACCTGGAACGTTTGTCTTTTTTGCTCCGGAGGCTGCCGAAAGCGAAAACAGGTGCTTTTGAGGATGGATCCGCAGGAAAGCAGAGAGGGCCAAATTGTCTGGGGCATTTGAAAGAGTTCTAGGAGGTAGTGAGAACCAGCATTACTTTTCCCCGGTGGCACCTTTGCTGTGGCAGCAAAAGCTGGACGTTTGTCTTTTTTGCTCTGGAGGGTGCCGAAAGCGAAAACAGGTGCTTTTGAGGATGGAGTCCGCAGGAAAGCAGAGAGGGCCAAATTGTCTGTGGCATTTGAAGAGGTTCCAGGAGGCAGTGAGAACCAGCATTACTTTTGCCCGCTGGCACCTTTGCTGTGGCAGCAAAAGCTGGACGTTTGTCTTTTTTGCTCTGGAGGCTGCCGAAAGCGAAAACAGGTGCTTTTGAGGATGGAGTCCGCAGGAAAGCAGAGAGGGCCAAATTGTCTGGGGCATTTGAAAGAGGTTCCAGGACGCAGTGAGAACCAGCATTACTTTTCCCCCGCTGGCACATTTGCTGTTGCAGCAAAAGCTGGACGTTTGTCTTTTTTGCTCCTGAGGATGCCGAAAGCGAAAACAGGTGCTTTTGAGGATGGAGTCCGCAGGAAAGCAGAGAGGGCCAAATTGTCTGGGGCATTTGAAAGAGTTCCAGGAGGCAGTGAGAACCAGCATTACTTTTCCCGGCTGGCACCTTTGCTGTGGCAGCAAAAGCTGGACGTTTGTCTTTTTTGCTCCGGAGGCTGCCGGAAAGCGAAAACAGGTGCTTTTGAGGATGGAGTCCGCAGGAAAGCAGAGAGGGCCAAATGTCTGGGGCATTTGAAAGGGTTCCAGGAGGCAGTGAGAACCAGCATTACTTTTCCCCGCTGGCACCTGTGCTGTGGCAGCAAAACCTGGGACGTTTGTCTTTTTTGCTCCGGAGGTTGCCGAAAGCGAAAAACAGGTGCTTTTGAGGATGGAGTCCGCAGGAAAGCAGAGAGGGCCAAATTGTCTGTGGCTTTGAAGAGGTTCCAGGAGGTAATGAGGACCAGCATTACTTTTCCCGGCTGGCACCTTTGCTGTGGCAGCAAAAGCTGGACGTTTGTCTTTTTTGCTCTGGAGGCTGCCGAAAGCGAAAACAGGTGCTTTTGAGGATGGAGTCCGCAGGAAAGCAGAGAGGGCCAAATTGTGTGGTGCATTTGAAACGGTTCCAGGAGGCAGTGAGAACCAGCATTACTTTTCCCCGCTGGCACCTTTGCTGTGGCAGCAAAAGCTGGACGTTTGTCTTTTTTGCTCCTGAGGATGCCGAAAGCGAAAACAGGTGCTTTTGACGATGGAGTCCGCAGGAAAGCAGAGAGGGCCAAATTGTCTGGGGCATTTGAAAGAGTTCCAGGAGGCAGTGAGAACCAGCATTACTTTTCCCCGCTGGCACCTTTGCTGTGGCAGCAAAAGCTGGACGTTTGTCTTTTTTGCTCCGGAGGCTGCCGAAAGCGAAAACAGGTGCTTTTGAGGATGGAGTCCGCAGGAAAGCAGAGAGGGCCAAATTGTCTGTGGCATTTGAAGAGGTTCCAGGAGGCAATGAGGACCAGCATCACTTTTCCCCGCTGGCACCTTTGCTGTGGCAGCAAAAGCTGGACGTTTGTGTTTTTACCACCGGAGGGCGCCGAAAGTGAAAAAAGGCGCTTTTGAGGATAGAGTCCGCAGGAAAGCAGAGAGGGCCAAATTGTCTGGGGCATTTGAAGGGGTTCCAGGAGGCAGTGAGAACCAGCATTACTTTTCGCCGCTGGCACCTTTGCTGTGGCAGCAAAAGCTGGACGTTTGTCTTTTTTGCTCTGGAGGCTGCCGAAAGCGAAAAAAGGTGCTTTTGAGGATGGAGTCCGCAGGAAAGTAGAGAGGGCCAAATTGTCTGTGGCATTTGAAAGGGTTCCAGGAGGCAGTGAGAACCAGCATTACTTTTCCCCGCTGGCACCTTTGCTGTGGCAGCAAAACCTGGACGTTTGTCTTTTTTGCTCTGGAGGATGCCGAAAGCGAAAAAAGGTGCTTTTGAGGATGGAGTCCGCAGGAAAGCAGAGAGGGCCAAATTGTATGGTGCATTTGAAAGGGTTCCAGGAGGCAGTGAGAACCAGCATTACTTTTCCCCGGTGGCACCTTTGCTGTGGCAGCAAAAGCTGGACGTTTGTCTTTTTTGCTCTGGAGGATGCCGAAAGCGAAAACAGGTGCTTTTGAGGATGGAGTCCGCAGGAAAGCAGAGAGGGCCAAATTGTGTGGTGCATTTGAAAGGGTTCCAGGAGGCAGTGAGAACCAGCATTACTTTTCCCCGCTGGCACCTTTGCTGTGGCAGCAAAAGCTGGACGTTTGTCTTTTTTGCTCTGGAGGATGCCGAAAGCGAAAAAAGGTGCTTTTGAGGATGGAGTCCGCAGGAAAGCAGAGAGGGCCAAATTTTCTGGGGCATTTGAAAGAGTTCCAGGAGGCAGTGAGAACCAGCATTACTTTTCCCCACTGGCACCTTTGCTGTGGCAGCAAAACCTGGACGTTTGTCTTTTTTGCTCCTGAGGATGCCGAAAGCGAAAACAGGTGCTTTTGAGGATGGAGTCCGCAGGAAAGCAGAGAGGGCCAAATTGTCTGGGGCATTTGAAAGAGTTCCAGGAGGCAGTGAGAACCAGCATTACTTTTCCCGGCTGGCACCTTTGCTGTGGCAGCAAAACCTGGACGTTTGTCTTTTTTGCTCCGGAGGCTGCCGAAAGCGAAAACAGGTGCTTTTGAGGATGGAGTCCGCAGGAAAGCAGAGAGGGCCAAATTGTCTGGGGCATTAGAAAGGGTTCCAGGAGGCAGTGAGAACCAGCATTACTTTTCCCCGCTGGCACCTTTGCTGTGGCAGCAAAACCTGGACGTTTGTCTTTTTTGCTCCGGAGGATGCCGAAAGCGAAAACAGGTGCTTTTGAGGATGGAGTCCGCAGGAAAGCAGAGAGGGCCAAATTGTCTGGGGCATTTGAAAGAGTTCCAGGAGGCAGTGAGAACCAGCATTACTTTTCCCCGCTGGCACCTTTGCTGTGGCAGCAAAAGCTGGACGTTTGTCTTTTTTGCTCCGGAGGCTGCCGAAAGCGAAAACAGGTGCTTTTGAGGATGGAGTCCGCAGGAAAGCAGAGAGTGCCAAATTGTCTGTGGCATTTGAAGAGGTTCCAGGAGGCAATGAGGACCAGCATCACTTTTCCCCGCTGGCACCTTTGCTGTGGCAGCAAAAGCTGGACGTTTGTCTTTTTACCACCGGAGGGCGCCGAAATTGAAAAAAGGTGCTTTTGAGGATGGAGTCCGCAGGAAAGCAGAGAGGGCCAAATGGTCTGGGGCATTTGAAGGGGTTCCAGGAGGCAGTGAGAACCAGCATTACTTTTCCCCGCTGGCACCTTTGCTGTGGCAGCAAAAGCTGGACGTTTGTCTTTTTTGCTCTGGAGGATGCCGAAAGCGAAAAAAGGTGCTTTTGAGGATGGAGTCCGCAGGAAAGCAGAGAGGGCCAAATTGTCTGGGGCATTTGAAAGGGTTCCAGGAGGCAGTGAGAACCAGCATTACTTTTGCCCGCTGGCACATTTGCTGTGGCAGCAAAAGCTGGACGTTTGTCTTTTTTGCTCCGGAGGCTGCCGAAAGCGAAAACAGGTGCTTTTGAGGATGGAGTCCGCAGGAAAGCAGAGAGGGCCAAATTGTCTGGGGCATTTGAAAGGGTTCCAGGAGGCAGTGAGAACCAGCATTACTTTTCCCCGCTGGCACCTTTGGTGTGGCAGCAAAAGCTGGAATTTGTCTTTTTTGCTCCTGAGGATGCCGAAAGCGAAAACAGGTGCTTTTGAGGATGGAGTCCGCAGGAAAGCAGAGAGGGCCAAATAGTCTGGGGCATTTGAAAGGGTTCCAGGAGGCAGTGAGAACCAGCATTACTTTTCCCGGCTGGCACCTTTGCTGTGGCAGCAAAACTTGGACGTTTGTCTTTTTTGCTCCGGAGGCTGCCGAAAGCGAAAACAGGTGCTTTTGAGGATGGAGTCCGCACGAAAGCAGAGAGGGCCAAATTGTCTGGGGCATTTGAAAGGGTTCCAGGAGGCAGTGAGAACCAGCATTACTTTTGCCCGCTGGCACCTTTGCTGTGGCAGCAAAAGCTGGACGTTTGTCTTTTTTGCTCCTGAGGATGCCGAAAGCGAAAACAGGTGCTTTTGAGGATGGAGTCCGCAGGAAAGCAGAGAGGGCCAAATTGTCTGTGGCATTTGAAAGGGTTCCAGGAGGCAGTGAGAACCAGCATTACTTTTGCCCGCTGGCACCTTTGCTGTAGCAGCAAAAGCTGGACGTTTGTCTTTTTTGCTCCGGAGGCTGCCGAAAGCGAAAACAGGTGCTTTTGAGGATGGAGTCCGCAGGAAAGCAGAGAGGGCCAAATTGTCTGTGGCATTTGAAGAGGTTCCAGGAGGCAATTAGGACCAGCATCACTTTTCCCCGCTGGCACCTTTGCTGTGGCAGCACAAGCTGGACGTTTGTCTTTTTACCACCGGAGGGCGGCGAATGTGAAAAAAGGTGCTTTTGAGGATAGAGTCCGCAGGAAAGCAGAGAGGGCCAAATGGTCTCTGGCATTTGGAGGGGTTCCACGAGGCAGTGAGAACCAGCATTACTTTTCCCCGGTGGCACCTTTGCTGTGGCAGCAAAAGCTGGACGTTTGTCTTTTTTGCTCCTGAGGATGCCGAAAGCGAAAACAGGTGCTTTTGAGGATGGAGTCCGCAGGAAAGCAGAGAGGGCCAAATTGTCTCGGGGATTTGAAAGAGTTCCAGGAGGCAGTGAGAACCAGCATTACTTTTCCCGGCTGGCACCTTTGCTGTGGCAGCAAAACCTGGACGTTTGTCTTTTTTGCTCCGGAGGCTGCCGAAAGCGAAAACAGGTGCTTTTGAGGATGGAGTCCGCAGGAAAGCAGAGAGGGCCAAATTGTCTGGGGCATTTGAAAGGGTTCCAGGAGGCAGTGAGAACCAGCATTACTTTTCCCCGGTGGCACCTTTGCTGTGGCAGCAAAAGCTGGACGTTTGTCTTTTTTGCTCTGGAGGATGCCGAAAGCGAAAAAAGGTGCTTTTGAGGATGGAGTCCGCAGGAAAGCAGAGAGGGCCAAATTGTGTGGTGCATTTGAAAGGGTTCCAGGAGGCAGTGAGAACCAGCATTACTTTTCCCCGGTGGCACCTTTGCTGTGGCAGCAAAAGCTGGACGTTTGTCTTTTTTGCTCTGGAGGATGCCGAAAGCGAATAAAGGTGCTTTTGAGGATGGAGTCCGCAGGAAAGCAGAGAGGGCCAAATTGTGTGGTGCATTTGAAAGGGTTCCAGGAGGCAGTGAGAACCAGCATTACTTTTCGCCGCTGGCACCTTTGCTGTGGCAGCAAAAGCTGGACGTTTGTCTTTTTACCACCGGAGGGCGCCGAAAGTGAAAAAAGGCGCTTTTGAGGATAGAGTCCGCAGGAAAGCAGAGAGGGCCAAATTGTCTGGGGCATTTGAAGGGGTTCCAGGATGCAGTGAGAACCAGCATTACTTTTCGCCGCTGGCACCTTTGCTGTGGCAGCAAAAGCTGGACGTTTGTCTTTTTTGCTCTGGAGGCTGCCGAAAGCGAAAAAAGGTGCTTTTGAGGATGGAGTCCGCAGGAAAGCAGAGAGGGCCAAATTGTGTGGTGCATTTGAAAGGGTTCCAGGAGGCAGTGAGAACCAGCATTACTTTTCCCCGCTGGCACCTTTGCTGTGGCAGCAAAAGCTGGACGTTTGTCTTTTTTGCTCTGGAGGATGCCGAAAGCGAAAAAAGGTGCTTTTGAGGATGGAGTCCGCAGGAAAGCAGAGAGGGCCAAATTGTGTGGTGCATTTGAAAGGGTTCCAGGAGGCAGTGAGAACCAGCATTACTTTTCCCCGCTGGCACCTTTGCTGTTGCAGCAAAAGCTGGACGTTTGTCTTTTTTGCTCTGGAGGATGCCGAAAGCGAAAACAGGTGCTTTTGAGGATGGAGTCCGCAGGAAAGCAGAGAGGGCCAAATTGTGTGGTGCATTTGAAAGGGTTCCAGGAGGCAGTGAGAACCAGCATTACTTTTCCCCGGTGGCACCTTTGCTGTGGCAGCAAAAGCTGGACGTTTGTCTTTTTTGCTCTGGAGGATGCCGAAAGCGAAAAAAGGTGCTTTTGAGGATGGAGTCCGCAGGAAAGCAGAGAGGGCCAAATTGTATGGTGCATTTGAAAGAGTTCCAGGAGGCAGTGAGAACCAGCATTACTTTTCCCCACTGGCACCTTTGCTGTGGCAGCAAAACCTGGACGTTTGTCTTTTTTGCTCTGGAGGCTGCCGAAAGCGAAAACAGGTGCTTTTGAGGATGGAGTCCGCAGGAAAGCAGAGAGGGCCAAATTGTCTGGGGCATTTGAAAGAGTTCCAGGAGGCAGTGAGAACCAGCATTACTTTTCCCGGCTGGCACCTTTGCTGTGGCAGCAAAACCTGGACGTTTGTCTTTTTTGCTCCGGAGGCTGCCGAAAGCGAAAACAGGTGCTTTTGAGGATGGAGTCCGCAGGAAAGCAGAGAGGGCCAAATTGTCTGGGGCATTTGAAAGGGTTCCAGGAGGCAGTGAGAACCAGCATTACTTTTCCCCGCTGGCACCTTTGTTGTGGCAGCAAAACCTGGACGTTTGTCTTTTTTGCTCCGGAGGATGCCGAAAGCGAAAACAGGTGCTTTTGAGGATGGAGTCCGCAGGAAAGCAGAGAGGGCCAAATTGTCTGGGGCATTTGAAAGAGTTCCAGGAGGCAGTGAGAACCAGCATTACTTTTCCCCGCTGGCACCTTTGCTGTGGCAGCAAAAGCTGGACGTTTGTCTTTTTTGCTCCGGAGGCTGCCGAAAGCGAAAACAGGTGCTTTTGAGGATGGAGTCCGCAGGAAAGCAGAGAGTGCCAAATTGTCTGTGGCATTTGAAGAGGTTCCAGGAGGCAATGAGGACCAGCATCACTTTTCCCCGCTGGCACCTTTGCTGTGGCAGCAAAAGCTGGACGTTTGTCTTTTTACCACCGGAGGGCGCCGAAATTGAAAAAAGGCGCTTTTGAGGATAGAGTCCGCAGGAAAGCAGAGAGGGCCAAATAGTCTGGGGCATTTGAAGGGGTTCCAGGAGGCAGTGAGAACCAGCATTACTTTTCCCCGCTGGCACCTTTGCTGTGGCAGCAAAAGCTGGACGTTTGTCTTTTTTGCTCTGGAGGATGCCGAAAGCGAAAAAAGGTGCTTTTGAGGATGGAGTCCGCAGGAAAGCAGAGAGGGCCAAATTGTCTGGGGCATTTGAAACGGTTCCAGGAGGCAGTGAGAACCAGCATTACTTTTGCCCGCTGGCACATTTGCTGTGGCAGCAAAAGCTGGACGTTTGTCTTTTTTGCTCCGGAGGCTGCCGAAAGCGAAAACAGGTGCTTTTGAGGATGGAGTCCGCAGGAAAGCAGAGAGGGCCAAATTGTCTGGGGCATTTGAAAGGGTTCCAGGAGGCAGTGAGAACCAGCATTACTTTTCCCCGCTGGCACCTTTGGTGTGGCAGCAAAAGCTGGAATTTGTCTTTTTTGCTCCTGAGGATGCCGAAAGCGAAAACAGGTGCTTTTGAGGATGGAGTCCGCAGGAAAGCAGAGAGGGCCAAATAGTCTGGGGCATTTGAAAGGGTTCCAGGAGGCAGTGAGAACCAGCATTACTTTTCCCGGCTGGCACCTTTGCTGTGGCAGCAAAACTTGGACGTTTGTCTTTTTTGCTCCGTAGGCTGCCGAAAGCGAAAACAGGTGCTTTTGAGGATGGAGTCCGCACGAAAGCAGAGAGGGCCAAATTGTCTGGGGCATTTGAAAGGGTTCCAGGAGGCAGTGAGAACCAGCATTACTTTTGCCCGCTGGCACCTTTGCTGTGGCAGCAAAAGCTGGACGTTTGTCTTTTTTGCTCCTGAGGATGCCGAAAGCGAAAACAGGTGCTTTTGAGGATGGAGTCCGCAGGAAAGCAGAGAGGGCCAAATTGTCTGTGGCATTTGATAGAGTTCCAGGAGGCCGTGAGAACCAGCATTACTTTCGCCCGCTGGCACCTTTGCTGTAGCAGCAAAAGCTGGACGTTTGTCTTTTTTGCTCCGGAGGCTGCCGAAAGCGAAAACAGGTGCTTTTGAGGATGGAGTCCGCAGGAAAGCAGAGAGGGCCAAATTGTCTGTGGCATTTGAAGAGGTTCCAGGAGGCAATTAGGACCAGCATCACTTTTCCCCGCTGGCACCTTTGCTGTGGCAGCACAAGCTGGACGTTTGTCTTTTTACCACCGGAGGGCGGCGAATGTGAAAAAAGGTGCTTTTGAGGATAGAGTCCGCAGGAAAGCAGAGAGGGCCAAATGGTCTGGGGCATTTGGAGGGGTTCCACGAGGCAGTGAGAACCAGCATTACTTTTCCCCGGTGGCACCTTTGCTGTGGCAGCAAAAGCTGGACGTTTGTCTTTTTTGCTCCTGAGGATGCCGAAAGCGAAAACAGGTGCTTTTGAGGATGGAGTCCGCAGGAAAGCAGAGAGGGCCAAATTGTCTGGGGCATTTGAAAGAGTTCCAGGAGGCAGTGAGAACCAGCATTACTTTTCCCGGCTGGCACCTTTGCTGTGGCAGCAAAACCTGGACGTTTGTCTTTTTTGCTCCGGAGGCTGCCGAAAGCGAAAACAGGTGCTTTTGAGGATGGAGTCCGCAGGAAAGCAGAGAGGGCCAAATTGTCTGTGGCATTTGAAAGGGTTCCAGGAGGCAGTGAGAACCAGCATTACTTTTGCCCGCTGGCACCTTTGCTGTGGCAGCAAAACCTGGACGTTTGTCTTTTTTGCTCCTGAGGATGCCGAAAGCGAAAACAGGTGCTTTTGAGGATGGAGTCCGCAGGAAAGCAGAGAGGGCCAAATTGTCTGGGGCATTTGAAAGGGTTCCAGGAGGCAGTGAGAACCAGCATTACTTTTCCCCGGTGGCACCTTTGCTGTGGCAGCAAAAGCTGGACGTTTGTCTTTTTTGCTCTGGAGGATGCCGAAAGCGAAAAAAGGTGCTTTTGAGGATGGAGTCCGCAGGAAAGCAGAGAGGGCCAAATTGTCTGGGGCATTTGAAAGGGTTCCAGGAGGCAGTGAGAACCAGCATTACTTTTCCCCGGTGGCACCTTTGCTGTGGCAGCAAAACCTGGACGTTTGTCTTTTTTGCTCCGGAGGTTGCCGAAAGCGAAAACAGGTGCTTTTGAGGATGGAGTCCGCAGGAAAGCAGAGAGGGCCAAATTGTCTGTGGCATTTGAAAGAGTTCTAGGAGGCAGTGAGAACCAGCATTACTTTTCCCCGCTGGCATCTTTGCTGTGGCAGCAAAAGCTGGACGTTTGTCTTTTTTGCTCTGGAGGCTGCCGAAAGCGAAAACAGGTGCTTTTGAGGATGGAGTCCGCAGGAAAGCAGAGAGGGCCAAATTGTCTGTGGCATTTGAAAGGGTTCCAGGAGGCAGTGAGAACCAGCATTACTTTTCCCCGCTGGCACCTCTGCTGTGGCAGCAAAAGCTGGACGTTTGTTTTTTTTTGCTCCGGAGGTTGCCGAAAGCAAAAACAGGTGCTTTTGAGGATGGAGTCCGCAGGAAAGCAGAGAGGGCCAAATTGTCTGGGGCATTTGAAAGAGTTCCAGGAGGTAGTGAGAACCAGCATTACTTTTCCCCGCTGGCACCTTTGCTGTGGCAGCAAAACCTAGACGTTTGTCTATTTTGCTCTGGAGGCTGCCGAAAGCGAAAACAGGTGCTTTTGAGGATGGAGTCCGCAGGAAAGCAGAGAGGGCCAAATTCTCTGTGGCATTTGAAAGAGTTCCAGGAGGTAGTGAGAACCAGCATTACTTTTCCCCGCTGGCACCTTTGCTGTGGCAGCAAAAGCTGGACGTTTGTCTTTTTTGCTCCGGAGGCTGCAGAAAGCGAAAACAGGTGCTTTTGAGGATAGAGTCTGCAGGAAAGCAGAGAGGGCCAAATAGTCTGGGGCATTTGAAAGGGTTCCAGGAGGCAGTGAGAACCAGCATTACTTTTCCCGGCTAGCACCTTTGCTGTGGCAGCAAAAGCTGGACGTTTGTCTTTTTTGCTCCGGAGGCTGCCGAAAGCGAAAACAGGTGCTTTTGAGGATGGAGTCCGCAGGAAAGCAGAGAGGGCCAAATTGTCTGTGGCATTTGAAGAGGTTCCAGGACGCAGTGAGAACCAGCATTACTTTTCCCCGCTGGCACCTTTGCTGTGGCAGCACAAGCTGGACGTTTGTCTTTTTACCACCGGAGGGCGGCGAATGTGAAAAAAGGTGCTTTTGAGGATAGAGTCCGCAGGAAAGCAGAGAGGGCCAAATGGTCTGGGGCATTTGGAGGGGTTCCACGAGGCAGTGAGAACCAGCATTACTTTTCCCCGGTGGCACCTTTGCTGTGGCAGCAAAAGCTGGACGTTTGTCTTTTTTGCTCCTGAGGATGCCGAAAGCGAAAACAGGTGCTTTTGAGGATGGAGTCCGCAGGAAAGCAGAGAGGGCCAAATTGTCTCGGGGATTTGAAAGAGTTCCAGGAGGCAGTGAGAACCAGCATTACTTTTCCCGGCTGGCACCTTTGCTGTGGCAGCAAAACCTGGACGTTTGTCTTTTTTGCTCCGGAGGCTGCCGAAAGCGAAAACAGGTGCTTTTGAGGATGGAGTCCGCAGGAAAGCAGAGAGGGCCAAATTGTCTGTGGCATTTGAAAGGGTTCCAGGAGGCAGTGAGAACCAGCATTACTTTTGCCCGCTGGCACCTTTGCTGTGGCAGCAAAACCTGGACGTTTGTCTTTTTTGCTCCTGAGGATGCCGAAAGCGAAAACAGGTGCTTTTGAGGATGGAGTCCGCAGGAAAGCAGAGAGGGCCAAATTGTCTGGGGCATTTGAAAGGGTTCCAGGAGGCAGTGAGAACCAGCATTACTTTTCCCCGGTGGCACCTTTGCTGTGGCAGCAAAAGCTGGACGTTTGTCTTTTTTGCTCTGGAGGATGCCGAAAGCGAAAAAAGGTGCTTTTGAGGATGGAGTCCGCAGGAAAGCAGAGAGGGCCAAATTGTGTGGTGCATTTGAAAGGGTTCCAGGAGGCAGTGAGAACCAGCATTACTTTTCCCCGGTGGCACCTTTGCTGTGGCAGCAAAAGCTGGACGTTTGTCTTTTTTGCTCTGGAGGATGCCGAAAGGGAATAAAGGTGCTTTTGAGGATGGAGTCCGCAGGAAAGCAGAGAGGGCCAAATTGTGTGGTGCATTTGAAAGGGTTCCAGGAGGCAGTGAGAACCAGCATTACTTTTCGCCACTGGCACCTTTGCTGTGGCAGCAAAAGCTGGACGTTTGTCTTTTTTGCTCTGGAGGCTGCCGAAAGCGAAAAAAGGTGCTTTTGAGGATGGAGTCCGCAGGAAAGCAGAGAGGGCCAAATTGTCTGTGGCATTTGAAGAGGTTCCAGGAGGCAATGAGGACCAGCATCACTTTTCCCCGCTGGCACCTTTGCTGTGGCAGCAAAAGCTGGACGTTTGTCTTTTTACCACCGGAGGGCGCCGAAAGTGAAAAAAGGCGCTTTTGAGGATAGAGTCCGCAGGAAAGCAGAGAGGGCCAAATTGTCTGGGGCATTTGAAGGGGTTCCAGGACGCAGTGAGAACCAGCATTACTTTTCGCCGCTGGCACCTTTGCTGTGGCAGCAAAAGCTGGACGTTTGTCTTTTTTGCTCTGGAGGCTGCCGAAAGCGAAAAAAGGTGCTTTTGAGGATGGAGTCCGCAGGAAAGCAGAGAGGGCCAAATTGTGTGGTGCATTTGAAAGGGTTCCAGGAGGCAGTGAGAACCAGCATTACTTTTCCCCGCTGGCACCTTTGCTGTGGCAGCAAAAGCTGGACGTTTGTCTTTTTTGCTCTGGAGGATGCCGAAAGCGAAAAAAGGTGCTTTTGAGGATGGAGTCCGCAGGAAAGCAGAGAGGGCCAAATTGTGTGGTGCATTTGAAAGGGTTCCAGGAGGCAGTGAGAACCAGCATTACTTTTCCCCGGTGGCACCTTTGCTGTGGCAGCAAAAGCTGGACGTTTGTCTTTTTTGCTCTGGAGGATGCCGAAAGCGAAAACAGGTGCTTTTGAGGATGGAGTCCGCAGGAAAGCAGAGAGGGCCAAATTGTGTGGTGCATTTGAAAGGGTTCCAGGAGGCAGTGAGAACCAGCATTACTTTTCCCCGGTGGCACCTTTGCTGTGGCAGCAAAAGCTGGACGTTTGTCTTTTTTGCTCTGGAGGATGCCGAAAGCGAAAAAAGGTGCTTTTGAGGATGGAGTCCGCAGGAAAGCAGAGAGGGCCAAATTTTCTGGGGCATTTGAAAGAGTTCCAGGAGGCAGTGAGAACCAGCATTACTTTTCCCCACTGGCACCTTTGCTGTGGCAGCAAAACCTGGACGTTTGTCTTTTTTGCTCTGGAGGCTGCCGAAAGCGAAAACAGGTGCTTTTGAGGATGGAGTCCGCAGGAAAGCAGAGAGGGCCAAATTGTCTGGGGCATTTGAAAGAGTTCCAGGAGGCAGTGAGAACCAGCATTACTTTTCCCGGCTGGCACCTTTGCTGTGGCAGCAAAACCTGGACGTTTGTCTTTTTTGCTCCGGAGGCTGCCGAAAGCGAAAACAGGTGCTTTTGAGGATGGAGTCCGCAGGAAAGCAGAGAGGGCCAAATTGTCTGGGGCATTTGAAAGGGTTCCAGGAGGCAGTGAGAACCAGCATTACTTTTCCCCGCTGGCACCTTTGTTGTGGCAGCAAAACCTGGACGTTTGTTTTTTTGCTCCGGAGGATGCCGAAAGCGAAAACAGGTGCTTTTGAGGATGGAGTCCGCAGGAAAGCAGAGAGGGCCAAATTGTCTGGGGCATTTGAAAGAGTTCCAGGAGGCAGTGAGAACCAGCATTACTTTTCCCCGCTGGCACCTTTGCTGTGGCAGCAAAAGCTGGACGTTTGTCTTTTTTGCTCCGGAGGCTGCCGAAAGCGAAAACAGGTGCTTTTGAGGATGGAGTCCGCAGGAAAGCAGAGAGTGCCAAATTGTCTGTGGCATTTGAAGAGGTTCCAGGAGGCAATGAGGACCAGCATCACTTTTCCCCGCTGGCACCTTTGCTGTGGCAGCAAAAGCTGGACGTTTGTCTTTTTACCACCGGAGGGCGCCGAAATTGAAAAAAGGCGCTTTTGAGGATAGAGTCCGCAGGAAAGCAGAGAGGGCCAAATGGTCTGGGGCATTTGAAGGGGTTCCAGGAGGCAGTGAGAACCAGCATTACTTTTCCCCGCTGGCACCTTTGCTGTGGCAGCAAAAGCTGGACGTTTGTCTTTTTTGCTCTGGAGGATGCCGAAAGCGAAAAAAGGTGCTTTTGAGGATGGAGTCCGCAGGAAAGCAGAGAGGGCCAAATTGTCTGGGGCATTTGAAACGGTTCCAGGAGGCAGTGAGAACCAGCATTACTTTTGCCCGCTGGCACATTTGCTGTGGCAGCAAAAGCTGGACGTTTGTCTTTTTTGCTCCGGAGGCTGCCGAAAGCGAAAACAGGTGCTTTTGAGGATGGAGTCCGCAGGAAAGCAGAGAGGGCCAAATTGTCTGGGGCATTTGAAAGGGTTCCAGGAGGCAGTGAGAACCAGCATTACTTTTCGCCGCTGGCACCTTTGGTGTGGCAGCAAAAGCTGGAATTTGTCTTTTTTGCTCCTGAGGATGCCGAAAGCGAAAACAGGTGCTTTTGAGGATGGAGTCCGCAGGAAAGCAGAGAGGGCCAAATAGTCTGGGGCATTTGAAAGGGTTCCAGGAGGCAGTGAGAACCAGCATTACTTTTCCCGGCTGGCACCTTTGCTGTGGCAGCAAAACTTGGACGTTTGTCTTTTTTGCTCCGTAGGCTGCCGAAAGCGAAAACAGGTGCTTTTGAGGATGGAGTCCGCAGGAAAGCAGAGAGGGCCAAATTGTCTGGGGCATTTGAAAGGGTTCCAGGAGGCAGTGAGAACCAGCATTACTTTTGCCCGCTGGCACCTTTGCTGTGGCAGCAAAAGCTGGACGTTTGTCTTTTTTGCTCCTGAGGATGCCGAAAGCGAAAACAGGTGCTTTTGAGGATGGAGTCCGCAGGAAAGCAGAGAGGGCCAAATTGTCTGTGGCATTTGATAGAGTTCCAGGAGGCCGTGAGAACCAGCATTACTTTTCCCCGCTGGCACCTTTGCTGTAGCAGCAAAAGCTGGACGTTTGTCTTTTTTGCTCCGGAGGCTGCCGAAAGCGAAAACAGGTGCTTTTGAGGATGGAGTCCGCAGGAAAGCAGAGAGGGCCAAATTGTCTGTGGCATTTGAAGAGGTTCCAGGAGGCAATTAGGACCAGCATCACTTTTCCCCGCTGGCACCTTTGCTGTGGCAGCACAAGCTGGACGTTTGTCTTTTTACCACCGGAGGGCGGCGAATGTGAAAAAAGGTGCTTTTGAGGATAGAGTCCGCAGGAAAGCAGAGAGGGCCAAATGGTCTGGGGCATTTGGAGGGGTTCCACGAGGCAGTGAGAACCAGCATTACTTTTCCCCGGTGGCACCTTTGCTGTGGCAGCAAAAGCTGGACGTTTGTCTTTTTTGCTCCTGAGGATGCCGAAAGCGAAAACAGGTGCTTTTGAGGATGGAGTCCGCAGGAAAGCAGAGAGGGCCAAATTGTCTGGGGCATTTGAAAGAGTTCCAGGAGGCAGTGAGAACCAGCATTACTTTTCCCGGCTGGCACCTTTGCTGTGGCAGCAAAACCTGGACGTTTGTCTTTTTTGCTCCGGAGGCTGCCGAAAGCGAAAACAGGTGCTTTTGAGGATGGAGTCCGCAGGAAAGCAGAGAGGGCCAAATTGTCTGTGGCATTTGAAAGGGTTCCAGGAGGCAGTGAGAACCAGCATTACTTTTGCCCGCTGGCACCTTTGCTGTGGCAGCAAAACCTGGACGTTTGTCTTTTTTGCTCCTGAGGATGCCGAAAGCGAAAACAGGTGCTTTTGAGGATGGAGTCCGCAGGAAAGCAGAGAGGGCCAAATTGTCTGGGGCATTTGAAAGGGTTCCAGGAGGCAGTGAGAACCAGCATTACTTTTCCCCGGTGGCACCTTTGCTGTGGCAGCAAAAGCTGGACGTTTGTCTTTTTTGCTCTGGAGGATGCCGAAAGCGAAAAAAGGTGCTTTTGAGGATGGAGTCCGCAGGAAAGCAGAGAGGGCCAAATTGTCTGGGGCATTTGAAAGGGTTCCAGGAGGCAGTGAGAACCAGCATTACTTTTCCCCGGTGGCACCTTTGCTGTGGCAGCAAAAGCTGGACGTTTGTCTTTTTTGCTCTGGAGGATGCCGAAAGCGAATAAAGGTGCTTTTGAGGATGGAGTCTGCAGGAAAGCAGAGCGGGCCAAATTGTGTGGTGCATTTGAAAGGGTTCCAGGAGGCAGTGAGAACCAGCATTACTTTTCCCCGGCGGCACCTTTGCTGTGGCAGCAAAAGCTGGACGTTTGTCTTTTTTGCTCTGGAGGATGCCGAAAGCGAAAACAGGTGCTTTTGAGGATGGAGTCCGCAGGAAAGCAGAGAGGGCCAAATTGTCTGGGGCATTTGAAAGAGTTCCAGGAGGCAGTGAGAACCAGCATTACTTTTCCCCGCTGGCACCTTTGCTGTGGCAGCAAAACCTAGACGTTTGTCTTTTTTGCTCTGGAGGCTGCCGAAAGCGAAAACAGGTGCTTTTGAGGATGGAGTCCGCAGGAAAGCAGAGAGGGCCAAATTGTCTGGGGCATTTGAAAGGGTTCCAGGAGGCAGTGAGAACCAGCATTACTTTTCCCGGCTGGCACCTTTGCTGTGGCAGCAAAACCTGGACGTTTGTCTTTTTTGCTCCGGAGGCTGCCGAAAGCGAAAACAGGTGCTTTTGAGGATGGAGTCCGCAGGAAAGCAGAGAGTGCCAAATTGTCTGTGGCATTTGAAGAGGTTCCAGGAGGCAATGAGGACCAGCATCACTTTTCCCCGCTGGCACCTTTGCTGTGGCAGCAAAAGCTGGACGTTTGTCTTTTTACCACCGGAGGGCGCCGAAATTGAAAAAAGGCGCTTTTGAGGATAGAGTCCGCAGGAAAGCAGAGAGGGCCAAATGGTCTGGGGCATTTGAAGGGGTTCCAGGAGGCAGTGAGAACCAGCATTACTTTTCGCCGCTGGCACCTTTGCTGTGGCAGCAAAAGCTGGACGTTTGTCTTTTTTGCTCCGGAGGCTGCCGAAAGCGAAAACAGGTGCTTTTGAGGATTGAGTCCGCAGGAAAGCAGAGAGGGCCAAATTGTCTGGGGCATTTGAAAGGGTTCCAGGAGGCAGTGAGAACCAGCATTACTTTTCCCCGCTGGCACCTTTGCTGTGGCAGCAAAAGCTGGACGTTTGTCTTTTTTGCTCCTGAGGTTGCCGAAAGCGAAAACAGGTGCTTTTGAGGATGGAGTCCGCAGGAAAGCAGAGAGGGCCAAATTGTCTGGGGCATTTGAAAGGGTTCCAGGAGGCAGTGAGAACCAGCATTACTTTTCCCCGCTGGCACCTTTGGTGTGGCAGCAAAAGCTGGAATTTGTCTTTTTTGCTCCTGAGGATGCCGAAAGCGAAAACAGGTGCTTTTGAGGATGGAGTCCGCAGGAAAGCAGAGAGGGCCAAATTGTCTGGGGCATTTGAAAGGGTTCCAGGAGGCAGTGAGAACCAGCATTACTTTTCCCGGCTGGCACCTTTGCTGTGGCAGCAAAACTTGGACGTTTGTCTTTTTTGCTCCGGAGGCTGCCGAAAACGAAAACAGGTGCTTTTGAGGATGGAGTCCGCAGGAAAGCAGAGAGGGCCAAATTGTCTGTGGCATTTGAAAGGGTTCCAGGAGGCAGTGAGAACCAGCATTACTTTTGCCCGCTGGCACCTTTGCTGTGGCAGCAAAACCTGGACGTTTGTCTTTTTTGCTCCTGAGGTTTCCGAAAGCGAAAACAGGTGCTTTTGAGGATGGAGTCCGCAGGAGAGCAGAGAGGGCCAAATAGTCTGGGGCATTTGAAAGGGTTCCAGGAGGCAGTGAGAACCAGCATTACTTTTCCTGGCTGGCACCTTTGCTGTGGCAGCAAAACCTGGACGTTTGTCTTTTTTGCTCCGGAGGTTGCCGAAAGCGAAAACAGGTGCGTTTGAGGATGGAGTCCGCAGGAAAGCAGAGAGGGCCAAATTGTCTGTGGCATTTGAAGAGGTTCCAGGACGCAGTGAGAACCAGCATTACTTTTCCCCGCTGGCATCTTTGCTGTGGCAGCAAAACCTGGACGTTTGTCTTTTTTGCTCTGGAGGCTGCCGAAAGCGAAAACAGGTGCTTTTGAGGATGGAGTCCGCAGGAAAGCAGAGAGGGCCAAATTGTCTGAAGCATTTAAAAGAGTTCCAGGAGGCAGTGAGAAGTAGCATTACTTTTGCCCGCTGGCACCTTTGCTGTGGCAGCAAAACCTGGACGTTTGTCTTTTTTGCTCCGGAGGCTGCCGAAAGCGAAAACAGGTGCTTTTGAGGATGGAGTCCGCAGGAAAGCAGAGAGGGCCAAATTGTCTGGGGCATTTGAAAGGGTCCCAGGAGGCAGTGAGAAGCAGCATTACTTTTGCCCGCTGGCACCTTTGCTGTGGCAGCAGAAGCTTGACGTTTGTCTTTTTTGCTCCTGAGGATGCCGAAAGCGATAACAGGTGCTTTTGAGGATGGAGTCCGCAGGAAAGCAGAGAGGGCCAAATTGTCTGTGGCATTTGATAGAGTTCCAGGAGGCCGTGAGAACCAGCATTACTTTTCCCCGCTGGCACCTTTGCTGTAGCAGCAAAAGCTGGACGTTTGTCTTTTTTGCTCCGGAGGCTGCCGAAAGCGAAAACAGGTGCTTTTGAGGATGGAGTCCGCAGGAAAGCAGAGAGTGCCAAATTGTCTGGGGCATTTGAAGAGGTTCCAGGAGGCAATTAGGACCAGCATCACTTTTCCCCGCTGGCACCTTTGCTGTGGCAGCACAAGCTGGACGTTTGTCTTTTTACCACCGGAGGGCGGCGAATGTGAAAAAAGGTGCTTTTGAGGATAGAGTCCGCAGGAAAGCAGAGAGGGCCAAATGGTCTGGGGCATTTGGAGGGGTTCCACGAGGCAGTGAGAACCAGCATTACTTTTCCCCGGTGGCACCTTTGCTGTGGCAGCAAAAGCTGGACGTTTGTCTTTTTTGCTCCTGAGGATGCCGAAAGCGAAAACAGGTGCTTTTGAGGATGGAGTCCGCAGGAAAGCAGAGAGGGCCAAATTGTCTGGGGCATTTGAAAGAGTTCCAGGAGGCAGTGAGAACCAGCATTACTTTTCCCGGCTGGCACCTTTGCTGTGGCAGCAAAAGCTGGACGTTTGTCTTTTTTGCTCCGGAGGCTGCCGAAAGCGAAAACAGGTGCTTTTGAGGATGGAGTCCGCAGGAAAGCAGAGAGGGCCAAATTGTCTGGGGCATTTGAAAGGGTTCCAGGAGGCAGTGAGAACCAGCATTACTTTTGCCCGCTGGCACCTTTGCTGTGGCAGCAAAAGCTGGACGTTTGTCTTTTTTGCTCCTGAGGATGCCGAAAGCGAAAACAGGTGCTTTTGAGGATGGAGTCCGCAGGAAAGTAGAGAGGGCCAAATTGTCTGTGGCATTTGAAGAGGTTCCAGGACGCAGTGAGAACCAGCATTACTTTTCCCCGCTGGCACCTTTGGTGTGGCAGCAAAAGCTGGACGTTTGTCTTTTTTGCTCCGGAGGCTGCCGAAAGCGAAAACAGGTGCTTTTGAGGATGGAGTCCGCAAGAAAGGAGAGAGGGCCAAATTGTCTGGGGCATTTGAAAGGGTTCCAGGAGGCAGTGAGAACCAGCATTACTTTTCCCCGCTGGCACCTTTGCTGTGGCAGCAAAACCTGGACGTTTGTCTTTTTTGCTCCTGAGGATGCCGAAAGCGAAAACAGGTGCTTTTGAGGATGGAGTCCGCAGGAAAGCAGAGAGGGCCAAATTGTCTGGGGCATTTGAAAGGGTTCCAGGAGGCAGTGAGAACCAGCATTACTTTTCCCGGCTGGCACCTTTGCTGTGGCAGCAAAACTTGGACGTTTGTCTTTTTTGCTCCGGAGGCTGCCGAAAGCGAAAACAGGTGCTTTTGAGGATGGAGTCCGCAGGAAAGCAGAGAGGGCCAAATTGTCTGTGGCATTTGAAAGGGTTACAGGAGGCAGTGAGAACCAGCATTACTTTTCCCTGCTGGCACCTCTGCTGTGGCAGCAAAACCTGGACGTTTGTCTTTTTTGCTCCTGAGGTTTCCGAAAGCGAAAACAGGTGCTTTTGAGGATGGAGTCCGCAGGAGAGCAGAGAGGGCCAAATTGTCTGTGGCATTTGAAGAGGTTCCAGGATGCAGTGAGAACCAGCATTACTTTTCCCCGCTGGCATCTTTGCTGTGGCAGCAAAACCTGGACGTTTGTCTTTTTTGCTCTGGAGGCTGCCGAAAGCGAAAACAGGTGCTTTTGAGGATGGAGTCCGCAGGAAAGCAGAGAGGGCCAAATTGTCTGGGGCATTTGAAAGAGTTCTAGGAGGTAGTGAGAACCAGCATTACTTTTCCCCGCTGGAACCTTTGCTGTGGCAGCAAAAGCTGGACGTTTGTCTTTTTTGCTCTGGAGGCTGCCGAATGCGAAAACAGGTGCTTTTGAGGATGGAGTCCGCAGGAAAGCAGAGAGGGCCAAATTGTCTGTGGCATTTGAAAGAGTTCCAGGAGGCAGTGAGAAGCAGCATTACTTTTCCCGGCTGGCACCTTTGCTGTGGCAGCAAAACCTGGACGTTTGTCTTTTTTGCTCCGGAGGCTGCCGAAAGCGAAAACAGGTGCTTTTGAGGATGGAGTCCGCAGGAAAGCAGAGAGGGCCAAATTGTCTGGGGCATTTGAAAGGGTTCCAGGAGGCAGTGAGAACCAGCATTACTTTTGCCCGCTGGCACCTTTGCTGTGGCAGCAAAAGCTGGACGTTTGTCTTTTTTGCTCTGGAGGCTGCCGAAAGCGAAAACAGGTGCTTTTGAGGATGGAGTCCGCAGGAAAGCAGAGAGGGCCAAATTGTCTGTGGCATTTGATAGAGTTCCAGGAGGCCGTGAGAACCAGCATTACTTTTCCCCGCTGGCACCTTTGCTGTGGCAGCAAAAGCTGGACGTTTGTCTTTTTTGCTCCGGAGGCTGCCGAAAGCGAAAACAGGTGCTTTTGAGGATGGAGTCCGCAGGAAAGCAGAGAGGGCCAAATTGTCTGTGGCATTTGAAGAGGTTCCAGGAGGCAATGAGGACCAGCATCACTTTTCCCCGCTGGCACCTTTGCTGTGGCAGCACAAGCTGGACGTTTGTCTTTTTACTACCGGAGGGCGGCGAAAGTGAAAAAAGGTGCTTTTGAGGATAGAGTCCGCAGGAAAGCAGAGAGGGCCAAATGGTCTGGGGCATTTGGAGGGGTTCCAGGAGGCAGTGAGAACCAGCATTACTTTTCCCCGCTGGCACCTTTGCTGTGGCAGCAAAACCTGGACGTTTGTCTTTTTTGCTCCTGAGGATGCCGAAAGCGAAAACAGGTGCTTTTGAGGATGGAGTCCGCAGGAAAGCAGAGAGGGCCAAATTGTCTGGGGCATTTGAAAGAGTTCTAGGAGGCAGTGAGAACCAGCATTACTTTTCCCCGCTGGCACCTTTGCTGTGGCAGCAAAACCTGGACGTTTGTCTTTTTTGCTCCGGAGGTTGCCGAAAGCGAAAACAGGTGCTTTTGAGGATGGAGTCCGCAGGAAAGCAGAGAGGGCCAAATTGTCTGTGGCATTTGAAAGAGTTCTAGGAGGCAGTGAGAACCAGCATTACTTTTCCCCGCTGGCATCTTTGCTGTGGCAGCAAAAGCTGGACGTTTGTCTTTTTTGCTCTAGAGGCTGCCGAAAGCGAAAACAGGTGCTTTTGAGGATGGAGTCCGCAGGAAAGCAGAGAGGGCCAAATTGTCTGTGGCATTTGAAAGGGTTCCAGGAGGCAGTGAGAACCAGCATTACTTTTCCCCGCTGGCACCTCTGCTGTGGCAGCAAAAGCTGGACGTTTGTTTTTTTTTTGCTCCGGAGGTTGCCGAAAGCAAAAACAGGTGCTTTTGAGGATGGAGTCCGCAGGAAAGCAGAGAGGGCCAAATTGTCTGTGGCATTTGAAAGAGTTCCAGGAGGTAGTGAGAACCAGCATTACTTTTCCCCGCTGGCACCTTTGCTGTGGCAGCAAAACCTAGACGTTTGTCTATTTTGCTCTGGAGGCTGCCGAAAGCGAAAACAGGTGCTTTTGAGGATGGAGTCCGCAGGAAAGCAGAGAGGGCCAAATAGTCTGGGGCATTTGAAAGGGTTCCAGGAGGCAGTGAGAACCAGCATTACTTTTCCCGGCTAGCACCTTTGCTGTGGCAGCAAAAGCTGGACGTTTGTCTTTTTTGCTCCGGAGGCTGCCGAAAGCGAAAACAGGTGCTTTTGAGGATGGAGTCCGCAGGAAAGCAGAGAGGGCCAAATTGTCTGTGGCATTTGAAGAGGTTCCAGGACGCAGTGAGAACCAGCATTACTTTTCCCCGCTGGCACCTTTGCTGTGGCAGCAAAAGCTGGACGTTTGTCTTTTTTGCTCCGGAGGCTGCCGAAAGCGAAAACAGGTGCTTTTGAGGATGGAGTCCGCAGGAAAGCAGAGAGGGCCAAATGGTCTGGGGCATTTGAAAGGGTTCCAGGAGGCAGTGAGAACCAGCATTACTTTTCCCCGCTGGCACCTTTGCTGTGGCAGCAAAAGCTGGACGTTTGTCTTTTTTGCTCCTGAGGTTGCCGAAAGCGAAAACAGGTGCTTTTGAGGATGGAGTCCGCAAGAAAGCAGAGAGGGCCAAATTGTCTGGGGCATTTGAAAGGGTTCCAGGAGGCAGTGAGAACCAGCATTACTTTTCCCCGCTGGCACCTTTGCTGTAGCAGCAAAAGCTGGACGTTTGTCTTTTTTGCTCCTGAGGATGCCGAAAGCGAAAACAGGTGCTTTTGAGGATGGAGTCCGCAGGAAAGCAGAGAGGGCCAAATTGTCTGGGGCATTTGAAAGGGTTCCAGGAGGCAGTGAGAACCAGCATTACTTTTCCCGGCTGGCACCTTTGCTGTGGCAGCAAAACTTGGACGTTTGTCTTTTTTGCTCCGGAGGCTGCCGAAAACGAAAACAGGTGCTTTTGAGGATGGAGTCCGCAGGAAAGCAGAGAGGGCCAAATTGTCTGGGGCATTTGAAAGGGTTCCAAGAGGCAGTGAGAACCAGCATTACTTTTGCCCGCTGGCACCTTTGCTGTGGCAGCAAAACCTGGACGTTTGTCTTTTTTGCTCCTGAGGTTTCCGAAAGCGAAAACAGGTGCTTTTGAGGATGGAGTCCGCAGGAGAGCAGAGAGGGCGAAATAGTCTGGGGCATTTGAAAGGGTTCCAGGAGGCAGTGAGAACCAGCATTACTTTTCCCGGCTGGCACCTTTGCTGTGGCAGCAAAAGCTGGACGTTTGTCTTTTTTGCTCCTGAGGATGCCGAAAGCGAAAACAGGTGCTTTTGAGGATGGAGTCCGCAGGAAAGCAGAGAGGGCCAAATTGTCTGGGGCATTTGATAGAGTTCCAGGAGGCCGTGAGAACCAGCATTACTTTTCCCCGCTGGCACCTTTGCTGTGGCAGCAAAAGCTGGACGTTTGTCTTTTTTGCTCCGGAGGCTGCCGAAAGCGAAAACAGGTGCTTTTGAGGATGGAGTCCGCAGGAAACCAGAGAGGGCCAAATTGTCTGTGGCATTTGAAGAGGTTCCAGGAGGCAATGAGGACCAGCATTACTTTTCCCCGCTGGCACCTTTGCTGTGGCAGCACAAGCTGGACGTTTGTCTTTTTACCACCGGAGGGCGGCGAATGTGAAAAAAGGTGCTTTTGAGGATAGAGTCCGCAGGAAAGCAGAGAGGGCCAAATGGTCTGGGGCATTTGGAGGGGTTCCAGGAGGCAGTGAGAACCAGCATTACTTTTCCCCGGTGGCACCTTTGCTGTGGCAGCAAAACCTGGACGTTTGTCTTTTTTGCTCCTGAGGTTGCCGAAAGCGAAAACAGGTGCTTTTGAGGATGGAGTCCGCAGGAAAGCAGAGAGGGCCAAATTGTCTGGGGCATTTGAAAGAGTTCAAGGAGGCAGTGAGAACCAGCATTACTTTTCCCAGCTGGCACCTTTGCTGTGGCAGCAAAACCTGGACGTTTGTCTTTTTTGCTCCGGAGGCTGCCGAAAGCGAAAACAGGTGCTTTTGAGGATGGAGTCCGCAGGAAAGCAGAGAGGGCCAAATTGTCTGGGGCATTTGAAAGGGTTCCAGGAGGCAGTGAGAACCAGCATTACTTTTGCCCGCTGGCACCTCTGCTGTGGCAGCAAAAGCTGGACGTTTGTCTTTTTTGCTCCTGAGGATGCCGAAAGCGAAAACAGGTGCTTTTGAGGATGGAGTCCGCAGGAAAGCAGAGAGGGCCAAATTGTCTGGGGCATTTGAAAGGGTTCCAGGAGGCAGTGAGAACCAGCATTACTTTTCCCCGCTGGCATCTTTGCTGTGGCAGCAAAAGCTGGACGTTTTGTCTTTTTTGCTCTGGAGGCTGCCGAAAGCGAAAACAGGTGCTTTTGAGGATGGAGTCCGCAGGAAAGCAGAGAGGGCCAAATTGTCTGGGGCATTTGAAAGGGTTCCAGGAGGCAGTGAGAACCAGCATTACTTTTCCCCGCTGGCACCTCTGCTGTGGCAGCAAAAGCTGGACGTTTGTCTTTTTTGCTCCGGAGGTTGCCGAAAGCAAAAACAGGTGCTTTTGAGGATGGAGTCCGCAGGAAAGCAGAGAGGGCCAAATTGTCTGGGGCATTTGAAAGAGTTCCAGGAGGTAGTGAGAACCAGCATTACTTTTGCCCGCTGGCACCTTTGCTGTGGCAGCAAAACCTGGACGTTTGTCTTTTTTGCTCCTGAGGTTTCCGAAAGCGAAAACAGCTGCTTTTGAGGATGGAGTCCGCAGGAGAGCAGAGAGGGCCAAATTGTCTGTGGCATTTGAAAGGGTTCCAGGAGGCAGTGAGAACCAGCATTACTTTTCCCGGCTGGCACCTTTGCTGTGGCAGCAAAAGCTGGACGTTTGTCTTTTTTGCTCCTGAGGATGCCGAAAGCGAAAACAGGTGCTTTTGAGGATGGAGTCCGCAGGAAAGCAGAGAGGGCCAAATTGTCTGTGGCATTTGATAGAGTTCCAGGAGGCCGTGAGAACCAGCATTACTTTTCCCCGCTGGCACCTTTGCTGTGGCAGCAAAACCTGGACGTTTGTCTTTTTTGCTCCGGAGGCTGCCGAAAGCGAAAACAGGTGCTTTTGAGGATGGAGTCCGCAGGAAAGCAGAGAGGGCCAAATAGTCTGGGGCATTTGAAAGGGTTCCAGGAGGCAGTGAGAACCAGCATTACTTTTCCCGGCTGGCACCTTTGCTGTGGCATCAAAACCTGGACGTTTGTCTTTTTTGCTCCGGAAGTGTCCGAAAGCGAAAACAGGTGCTTTTGCGGAAGGAGTCCGCAGGAAAGCAGAGAGGGCCAAATTGTCTGGGGCATTTGAAAGGGTTCCAGGAGGCAGTGAGAACCAGCATTACTTTTCCCCGCTGGCACCTCTGCTGTGGCAGCAAAAGCTGGACGTTTGTCTTTTTTGCTCCGGAGGCTGCCGAAAGCGAAAACAGGTGCTTTTGAGGATGGAGTCCGCAGGAAAGCAGAGAGGGCCAAATTGTCTGGGGCATTTGAAAGGGTTCCAGGAGGCAGTGAGAACCAGCATTACTTTTCCCCGCTGGCACCTCTGCTGTGGCAGCAAAAGCTGGACGTTTGTCTTTTTTGCTCCGGAGGTTGCCGAAAGCAAAAACAGGTGCTTTTGAGGATGGAGTCCGCAGGAAAGCAGAGAGGGCCAAATTGTCTGGGGCATTTGAAAGAGTTCCAGGAGGTAGTGAGAACCAGCATTACTTTTCCCCGCTGGCACGTTTGCTGTGGCAGCAAAACCTGGACGTTTGTCTATTTTGCTCTGGAGGCTGCCGAAAGCGAAAACAGGTGCTTTTGAGGATGGAGTCCGCAGGAAAGCAGAGAGGGCCAAATTGTCTGTGGCTTTTGAAGAGGTTCCAGGAGGTAATGAGGACCAGCATCACTTTTCCCCGCTGGCACCTTTGCTGTGGCAGCAAAACCTGGACGTTTGTCTTTTTACCACCCGAGGCCGCCGAAAGTGAAAAAAGGCGCTTTTGAGGATATAGTCCGCAGGAAAGCAGAGAGGGCCAAATGGTCTGGGGCATTTGAAGGGGTTCCAGGAGGCAGTGAGAACCAGCATTACTTTTCGCCGCTGGCACCTTTGCTGTGGCAGCAAAAGCTGGACGTTTGTCTTTTTTGCTCTGGAGGCTGCCGAAAGCGAAAAAAGGTGCTTTTGAGGATGGAGTCCGCAAGAAAGTAGAGAGGGCCAAATTGTCTGTGGCATTTGAAAGGGTTCCAGGAGGCAGTGAGAAGCAGCATTACTTTTCCCCGCTGGCACCTTTGCTGTGGCAGCAAAAGCTGGACGTTTGTCTTTTTTCCTCCTGAGGTTGCCGAAAGCGAAAACAGGTGCTTTTGAGGATGGAGTCCGCAGGAAAGCAGAGAGGGCCAAATTGTCTGGGGCATTTGAAGAGGTTCCAGGACGCAGTGAGAACCAGCATTACTTTTCCCCGCTGGCACCTTTGGTGTGGCAGCAAAAGCTGGACGTTTGTCTTTTTTGCTCCGGAGGCTGCCGAAAGCGAAAACAGGTGCTTTTGAGGATGGAGTCCGCAGGAAAGCAGAGAGGGCCAAATTGTCTGGGGCATTTGAAGAGGTTCCAGGAGGCAATGAGGACCAGCATTACTTTTCCCCGCTGGCACCTTTGCTGTGGCAGCAAAAGCTGGACGTTTGTCTTTTTACCACCGGAGGGCGGCGAAAGTGAAAAAAGGCGCTTTTGAGGATAGAGCCTGCAGGAAAGCAGAGAGGGCCAAATGGTCTGGGGCATTTGGAGGGGTTCCACGAGGCAGTGAGAACCAGCATTACTTTTCCCCGCTGGCACCTTTGCTGTGGCAGCAAAAGCTGGACGTTTGTCTTTTTTGCTCCTGAGGATGCCGAAAGCGAAAAAAGGTGCTTTTGAGGATGGAGTCCGCAGGAAAGCAGAGAGGGCCAAATTGTCTGGGGCATTTGAAAGAGTTCCAGGAGGCAGTGAGAACCAGCATTACTTTTCCCGGCTGGCACCTTTGCTGTGGCAGCAAAAGCTAGACGTTTGTCTTTTTTGCCTCGGAGGCTGCCGAAAGCGAAAAAAGGTGCTTTTGAGGATGGAGTCCGCAGGAAAGCAGAGAGGGCCAAATTGTCTGTGGCATTTGAAGAGGTTCCAGGTCGCAGTGAGAACCAGCATTACTTTTCCCCTCTGGCATCTTTGCTGTGGCAGCAAAAGCTGGACGTTTGTCTTTTTTGCTCCTGAGGTTGCCGAAAGCGAAAACAGGTGCTTTTGAGGATGGAGTCCGCAGGAAAGCAGAGAGGGCCAAATTGTCTGGGGCATTTGAAAGAGTTCTAGGAAGTAGTGAGAACCAGCATTACTTTTCCCCGCTGGCACCTTTGCTGTGGCAGCAAAAGCTGGACGTTTGTCTTTTTTGCTCCTGAGGATGCCGAAAGCGAAAACAGGTGCTTTTGAGGATGGAGTCCGCAGGAAAGCAGAGAGGGCCAAATTGTCTGGGGCATTTGAAAGGGTTCCAGGAGGCAGTGAGAACCAGCATTACTTTTCCCCGCTGGCACCTCTGCTGTGGCAGCAAAATCTGGACGTTTGTCTTTTTTACTCCGGAGGTTGCCGAAAGCGAAAACAGGTGCTTTTGAGGATGGAGTCCGCAGGAAAGCAGAGAGGGCCAAATTGTCTGTGGCATTTGAAGAGGTTCCAGGAGGCAATGAGGACCAGCATAACTTTCCCCGCTGGCACATTTGCTGTGGCAGCAAAACCTGGACGTTTGTCTTTTTTGCTCCTGAGGTTGACGAAAGCGAAAACAGGTACTTTTGAGGATGGAGTCCGCAGGAAAGCAGAGAGGGCCAAATTGTCTGTGGCATTTGAAGAGGTTCCATGACGCAGTGAGAACCAGCATTACTTTTCCCCGCTGGCACCTTTGCTGTGGCAGCAAAACCTGGACGTTTGTCTTTTTTGCTCCGGAGGCTGCCGAAAGCGAAAACAGGTGCTTTTGAGGATGGAGTCCGCAGGAAAGCAGAGAGGGCCAAATTGTCTGGGGCATTTGAAGAGGTTCCAGGAGGCAATGAGGACCAGCATTACTTTTCCCCGCTGGCACCTTTGCTGTGGCAGCAAAAGCTGGACGTTTGACTTTTTACCACCGGAGGGCGGCGAAAGTGAAAAAAGGCGCTTTTGAGGATAGAGCCTGCAGGAAAGCAGAGAGGGCCAAATGGTCTGGGGCATTTGGAGGGGTTCCAGGAGGCAGTGAGAACCAGCATTACTTTTCCCCGCTGGCACCTCTGCTGTGGCAGCAAAATCTGGACGTTTGTCTTTTTTACTCCGGAGGTTGCCGAAAGCAAAAACAGGTGCTTTTGAGGATGGAGTCCGCAGGAAAGCAGAGAGGGCCAAATTGTCTGTGGCATTTGAAAGAGTTCCAGGAGGTAGTGAGAACCAGCATTACTTTTCCCGGCTGGCACCTTTGCTGTGGCAGCAAAACCTGGACGTTTGTCTTTTTTGCTCTGGAGGCTGCGGAAAGCGAAAAAAGGTGCTTCTGAGGATGGAGTCCGCAGGAAAGCAGAGAGGGCCAAATTGTCTGGGGCATTTGAAAGGGTTCCAGGAGGCAGTGAGAACCAGCATTACTTTTCCCCGCTGGCACCTTTGCTGTGGCAGCAAAAGCTGGATGTTTGTCTTTTTTGCTCCGGAGGCTGCCGAAAGCGAAAACAGGTGCTTTTGAGGATGGAGTCCGCAGGAAAGCAGAGAGGGCCAAATTGTCTGGGGCATTTGAAAGAGTTCCAGGAGGCAGTGAGAACCAGCATTACTTTTCCCGGCTGGCACCTTTGCTGTGGCAGCAAAAGCTGGACGTTTGTCTTTTTTGCTCCGGAGGCTGCCGAAAGCGAAAACAGGTGCTTTTGAGGATAGAGTCCGCAGGAAAGCAGAGAGGGCCAAATTGTCTGTGGCATTTGAAGAGGTTCCAGGACGCACTGAGAACCAGCATTACTTTTCCCCGCTGGCATCTTTGCTGTGGCAGCAAAACCTGGACGTTTGTCTTTTTTGCTCCTGAGGTTGCCGAAAGCGAAAACAGGTGCTTTTGAGGATGGAGTCCGCAGGAAAGAAGAGAGGGCCAAATTGTCTGGGGCATTTGATAGAGTTCCAGGAGGCCGTGAGAACCAGCATTACTTTTCCCCGCTGGCACCTTTGCTGTGGCAGCAAAAGCTGGACGTTTGTCTTTTTTGCTCCGGAGGCTGCCGAAAGCGAAAACAGGTGCTTTTGAGGATGGAGTCCGCAGGAAACCAGAGAGGGCCAAATTGTCTGTGGCATTTGAAGAGGTTCCAGGAGGCAATGAGGACCAGCATTACTTTTCCCCGCTGGCACCTTTGCTGTGGCAGCACAAGCTGGACGTTTGTCTTTTTACCACCGGAGGGCGGCGAATGTGAAAAAAGGTGCTTTTGAGGATAGAGTCCGCAGGAAAGCAGAGAGGGCCAAATGGTCTGGGGCATTTGGAGGGGTTCCAGGAGGCAGTGAGAACCAGCATTACTTTTCCCCGGTGGCACCTTTGCTGTGGCAGCAAAACCTGGACGTTTGTCTTTTTTGCTCCTGAGGTTGCCGAAAGCGAAAACAGGTGCTTTTGAGGATGGAGTCCGCAGGAAAGCAGAGAGGGCCAAATTGTCTGGGGCATTTGAAAGAGTTCAAGGAGGCAGTGAGAACCAGCATTACTTTTCCCAGCTGGCACCTTTGCTGTGGCAGCAAAACCTGGACGTTTGTCTTTTTTGCTCCGGAGGCTGCCGAAAGCGAAAACAGGTGCTTTTGAGGATGGAGTCCGCAGGAAAGCAGAGAGGGCCAAATAGTCTGGGGCATTTGAAAGGGTTCCAGGAGGCAGTGAGAACCAGCATTACTTTTGCCCGCTGGCACCTCTGCTGTGGCAGCAAAAGCTGGACGTTTGTCTTTTTTGCTCCTGAGGATGCCGAAAGCGAAAACAGGTGCTTTTGAGGATGGAGTCCGCAGGAAAGCAGAGAGGGCCAAATTGTCTGGGGCATTTGAAAGGGTTCCAGGAGGCAGTGAGAACCAGCATTACTTTTCCCCGCTGGCATCTTTGCTGTGGCAGCAAAAGCTGGACGTTTTGTCTTTTTTGCTCTGGAGGCTGCCGAAAGCGAAAACAGGTGCTTTTGAGGATGGAGTCCGCAGGAAAGCAGAGAGGGCCAAATTGTCTGGGGCATTTGAAAGGGTTCCAGGAGGCAGTGAGAACCAGCATTACTTTTCCCCGCTGGCACCTCTGCTGTGGCAGCAAAAGCTGGACGTTTGTCTTTTTTGCTCCGGAGGTTGCCGAAAGCAAAAACAGGTGCTTTTGAGGATGGAGTCCGCAGGAAAGCAGAGAGGGCCAAATTGTCTGGGGCATTTGAAAGAGTTCCAGGAGGTAGTGAGAACCAGCATTACTTTTGCCCGCTGGCACCTTTGCTGTGGCAGCAAAACCTGGACGTTTGTCTTTTTTGCTCCTGAGGTTTCCGAAAGCGAAAACAGCTGCTTTTGAGGATGGAGTCCGCAGGAGAGCAGAGAGGGCCAAATAGTCTGGGGCATTTGAAAGGGTTCCAGGAGGCAGTGAGAACCAGCATTACTTTTCCCGGCTGGCACCTTTGCTGTGGCAGCAAAAGCTGGACGTTTGTCTTTTTTGCTCCTGAGGATGCCGAAAGCGAAAACAGGTGCTTTTGAGGATGGAGTCCGCAGGAAAGCAGAGAGGGCCAAATTGTCTGTGGCATTTGATAGAGTTCCAGGAGGCCGTGAGAACCAGCATTACTTTTCCCCGCTGGCACCTTTGCTGTGGCAGCAAAACCTGGACGTTTGTCTTTTTTGCTCCGGAGGCTGCCGAAAGCGAAAACAGGTGCTTTTGAGGATGGAGTCCGCAGGAAAGCAGAGAGGGCCAAATAGTCTGGGGCATTTGAAAGGGTTCCAGGAGGCAGTGAGAACCAGCATTACTTTTCCCGGCTGGCACCTTTGCTGTGGCATCAAAACCTGGACGTTTGTCTTTTTTGCTCCGGAAGTGTCCGAAAGCGAAAACAGGTGCTTTTGCGGAAGGAGTCCGCAGGAAAGCAGAGAGGGCCAAATTGTCTGTGGCATTTGAAGAGGTTCCAGGACGCACTGAGCACCAGCATTACTTTTCCCTGCTGGCATCTTTGCTGTGGCAGCAAAACCTGGACGTTTGTCTTTTTTGCTCCTGAGGTTGCCGAAAGCGAAAACAGGTGCTTTTGAGGATGGAGTCCGCAGGAAAGCAGAGAGGGCCAAATTGTCTGGGGCATTTGAAAGGGTTCCAGGAGGCAGTGAGAACCAGCATTACTTTTCCCCGCTGGCACCTCTGCTGTGGCAGCAAAAGCTGGACGTTTGTCTTTTTTGCTCCGGAGGTTGCCGAAAGCAAAAACAGGTGCTTTTGAGGATGGAGTCCGCAGGAAAGCAGAGAGGGCCAAATTGTCTGGGGCATTTGAAAGAGTTCCAGGAGGTAGTGAGAACCAGCATTACTTTTCCCCGCTGGCACGTTTGCTGTGGCAGCAAAACCTGGACGTTTGTCTATTTTGCTCTGGAGGCTGCCGAAAGCGAAAACAGGTGCTTTTGAGGATGGAGTCCGCAGGAAAGCAGAGAGGGCCAAATTGTCTGTGGCTTTTGAAGAGGTTCCAGGAGGTAATGAGGACCAGCATCACTTTTCCCCGCTGGCACCTTTGCTGTGGCAGCAAAACCTGGACGTTTGTCTTTTTACCACCCGAGGCCGCCGAAAGTGAAAAAAGGCGCTTTTGAGGATATAGTCCGCAGGAAAGCAGAGAGGGCCAAATGGTCTGGGGCATTTGAAGGGGTTCCAGGAGGCAGTGAGAACCAGCATTACTTTTCGCCGCTGGCACCTTTGCTGTGGCAGCAAAAGCTGGACGTTTGTCTTTTTTGCTCTGGAGGCTGCCGAAAGCGAAAAAAGGTGCTTTTGAGGATGGAGTCCGCAAGAAAGTAGAGAGGGCCAAATTGTCTGTGGCATTTGAAAGGGTTCCAGGAGGCAGTGAGAAGCAGCATTACTTTTCCCCGCTGGCACCTTTGCTGTGGCAGCAAAAGCTGGACGTTTGTCTTTTTTCCTCCTGAGGTTGCCGAAAGCGAAAACAGGTGCTTTTGAGGATGGAGTCCGCAGGAAAGCAGAGAGGGCCAAATTGTCTGGGGCATTTGAAGAGGTTCCAGGACGCAGTGAGAACCAGCATTACTTTTCCCCGCTGGCACCTTTGGTGTGGCAGCAAAAGCTGGACGTTTGTCTTTTTTGCTCCGGAGGCTGCCGAAAGCGAAAACAGGTGCTTTTGAGGATGGAGTCCGCAGGAAAGCAGAGAGGGCCAAATTGTCTGGGGCATTTGAAGAGGTTCCAGGAGGCAATGAGAACCAGCATTACTTTTCCCCGCTGGCACCTTTGCTGTGGCAGCAAAAGCTGGACGTTTGTCTTTTTACCACCGGAGGGCGGCGAAAGTGAAAAAAGGCGCTTTTGAGGATAGAGCCTGCAGGAAAGCAGAGAGGGCCAAATGGTCTGGGGCATTTGGAGGGGTTCCACGAGGCAGTGAGAACCAGCATTACTTTTCCCCGCTGGCACCTTTGCTGTGGCAGCAAAAGCTGGACGTTTGTCTTTTTTGCTCCTGAGGATGCCGAAAGCGAAAAAAGGTGCTTTTGAGGATGGAGTCCGCAGGAAAGCAGAGAGGGCCAAATTGTCTGGGGCATTTGAAAGAGTTCCAGGAGGCAGTGAGAACCAGCATTACTTTTCCCGGCTGGCACCTTTGCTGTGGCAGCAAAAGCTAGACGTTTGTCTTTTTTGCCTCGGAGGCTGCCGAAAGCGAAAAAAGGTGCTTTTGAGGATAGAGTCCGCAGGAAAGCAGAGAGGGCCAAATTGTCTGTGGCATTTGAAGAGGTTCCAGGTCGCAGTGAGAACCAGCATTACTTTTCCCCTCTGGCATCTTTGCTGTGGCAGCAAAAGCTGGACGTTTGTCTTTTTTGCTCCTGAGGTTGCTGAAAGCGAAAACAGGTGCTTTTGAGGATGGAGTCCGCAGGAAAGAAGAGAGGGCCAAATTGTCTGTGGCATTTGAAAGAGTTCTAGGAAGTAGTGAGAACCAGCATTACTTTTCCCCGCTGGCACCTTTGCTGTGGCAGCAAAAGCTGGACGTTTGTCTTTTTTGCTCCTGAGGATGCCGAAAGCGAAAACAGGTGCTTTTGAGGATGGAGTCCGCAGGAAAGCAGAGAGGGCCAAATTGTCTGGGGCATTTGAAAGGGTTCCAGGAGGCAGTGAGAACCAGCATTACTTTTCCCCGCTGGCACCTCTGCTGTGGCAGCAAAATCTGGACGTTTGTCTTTTTTACTCCGGAGGTTGCCGAAAGCGAAAACAGGTGCTTTTGAGGATGGAGTCCGCAGGAAAGCAGAGAGGGCCAAATTGTCTGTGGCATTTGAAGAGGTTCCAGGAGGCAATGAGGACCAGCATAACTTTCCCCGCTGGCACATTTGCTGTGGCAGCAAAACCTGGACGTTTGTCTTTTTTGCTCCTGAGGTTGACGAAAGCGAAAACAGGTACTTTTGAGGATGGAGTCCGCAGGAAAGCAGAGAGGGCCAAATTGTCTGTGGCATTTGAAGAGGTTCCATGACGCAGTGAGAACCAGCATTACTTTTCCCCGCTGGCACCTTTGCTGTGGCAGCAAAACCTGGACGTTTGTCTTTTTTGCTCCGGAGGCTGCCGAAAGCGAAAACAGGTGCTTTTGAGGATGGAGTCCGCAGGAAAGCAGAGAGGGCCAAATTGTCTGGGGCATTTGAAGAGGTTCCAGGAGGCAATGAGGACCAGCATTACTTTTCCCCGCTGGCACCTTTGCTGTGGCAGCAAAAGCTGGACGTTTGACTTTTTACCACCGGAGGGCGGCGAAAGTGAAAAAAGGCGCTTTTGAGGATAGAGCCTGCAGGAAAGCAGAGAGGGCCAAATGGTCTGGGGCATTTGGAGGGGTTCCAGGAGGCAGTGAGAACCAGCATTACTTTTCCCCGCTGGCACCTCTGCTGTGGCAGCAAAATCTGGACGTTTGTCTTTTTTACTCCGGAGGTTGCCGAAAGCAAAAACAGGTGCTTTTGAGGATGGAGTCCGCAGGAAAGCAGAGAGGGCCAAATTGTCTGTGGCATTTGAAAGAGTTCCAGGAGGTAGTGAGAACCAGCATTACTTTTCCCGGCTGGCACCTTTGCTGTGGCAGCAAAACCTGGACGTTTGTCTTTTTTGCTCTGGAGGCTGCGGAAAGCGAAAAAAGGTGCTTCTGAGGATGGAGTCCGCAGGAAAGCAGAGAGGGCCAAATTGTCTGGGGCATTTGAAAGGGTTCCAGGAGGCAGTGAGAACCAGCATTACTTTTCCCCGCTGGCACCTTTGCTGTGGCAGCAAAAGCTGGACGTTTTTCTTTTTTGCTCCTGAGGATGCCAAAAGAGAAAACAGGTGCTTTTGAGGATGGAGTCCGCAGGAAAGCAGAGAGGGCCAAATAGTCTGGGGCATTTGAAAGAGTTCCAGGAGGCAGTGAGAACCAGCATTACTTTTCCCGGCTGGCACCTTTGCTGTGGCAGCAAAAGCTGGACGTTTGTCTTTTTTGCTCCGGAGGTTGCCGAAAGTGAAAACAGGTGCTTTTGAGGAAGGAGTCCGCAGGAAAGCAGAGAGGGCCAAATTGTCTGTGGCATTTGAAGAGGTTCCAGGACGCAGTGAGAACCAGCATTACTTTTCCCCGCTGGCACCTTTGCTGTGGCAGCAAAAGCTGGACGTTTGTCTTTTTTGCTCCTGAGGTTGCCGAAAGCGAAAACAGGTGCTTTTGAGGATGGAGTCCGCAGGAAAGAAGAGAGGGCCAAATTGTCTGTGGCATTTGAAAGAGTTTTAGGAGGTAGTGAGAACCAGCATTACTTTTGCCCGCTGGCACCTTTGCTGTGGCAGCAAAAGCTGGACGTTTGTCTTTTTTGCTCCGGAGGCTGCCGAAAGCGAAAACAGGTGCTTTTGAGGATGGAGTCCGCAGGAAAGCAGAGAGGGCCAAATTGTCTGGGGCATTTGAAAGGGTTCCAGGAGGCAGTGAGAACCAGCATTACTTTTCCCCGCTGGCACCTCTGCTGTGGCAGCAAAAGCTGGACGTTTGTCTTTTTTGCTCCTGAGGATGCCGAAAGCGAAAACAGGTGCTTTTGAGGATGGAGTCCGCAGGAAAGCAGAGAGGGCCAAATTCTCTGGGGCATTTGAAAGAGTTCTAGGAGGTAGTAAGAACCAGCATTACTTTTCCCGGCTGGCACCTTTGCTGTGGCATCAAAACCTGGACTTTTGTCTTTTTTGCTCCGGAGGTTGCCGAAAGCGAAAACAGGTGCTTTTGAGGATGGAGTCCGCAGGAAAGCAGAGAGGGCCAAATTGTCTGGGGCATTTGAAAGGGTTCCAGGAGGCAGTGAGAACCAGCATTACTTTTCCCTGCTGGCACCTCTGCTGTGGCAGCAAAATCTGGACGTTTTTCTTTTTTACTCCGGAGGTTGCCGAAAGCAAAAACAGGTGCTTTTGAGGATGGAGTCCGCAGGAAAGCAGAGAGGGCCAAATTGTCTGGGGCATTTGAAAGAGTTCCAGGAGGTAGTGAGAACCAGCATTACTTTTGCCCGCTGGCACCTTTGCTGTGGCAGCAAAACCTGGACGTTTGTCTTTTTTGCTCTGGAGGCTGCCGAAAGCGAAAACAGGTGCTTTTGAGGATGGAGTCCGCAGGAAAGCAGAGAGGGCCAAATTGTCTGTGGCATTTGAAAGAGTTCCAGGAGGTAGTGAGAACCAGCATTACTTTTCCCCGGTGGCACCTTTGCTGTGGCAGCAAAACCTGGACGTTTGTCTTTTTTGCTCTGGAGGCTGCGGAAAGCGAAAAAAGGTGCTTCTGAGGATGGAGTCCGCAGGAAAGCAGAGAGGGCCAAATTGTCTGGGGCATTTGAAAGGGTTCCAGGAGGCAGTGAGAACCAGCATTACTTTTCCCCGCTGGCACCTTTGCTGTGGCAGCAAAAGCTGGACGTTTGTCTTTTTTGCTCTGGAGGCTGCCGAAAGCGAAAACAGGTGCTTTTGAGGATTGAGTCCGCAGGAAAGCAGAGAGGGCCAAATTGTCTGGGGCATTTGAAAGGGTTCCAGGAGGCAGTGAGAACCAGCATTACTTTTCCCCGCTGGCACCTCTGCTGTGGCAGCAAAATCTGGACGTTTGTCTTTTTTACTCCGGAGGCTGCCGAAAGCGAAAACAGGTGCTTTTGAGGATGGAGTCCGCAGGAAAGCAGAGAGGGCCAAATTGTCTGGGGCATTTGAAAGAGTTCCAGGAGGTAGTGAGAACCAGCATTACTTTTCCCCGCTGGCACCTTTGCTGTGGCAGCAAAACCTGGAAGTTTGTCTTTTTTGCTCTAGAGGCTGCCGAAAGCGAAAACAGGTGCTTTTGAGGATGGAGTCCGCAGGAAAGCAGAGAGGGCCAAATTGTCTGGGGCATTTGAAAGGGTTCCAGGAGGCAGTGAGAACCAGCATTACTTTTCCCCGCTGGCACCTCTGCTGTGGCAGCAAAAGCTGGACGTTTGTCTTTTTTGCTCCTGAGGTTGCCGAAAGCGAAAACAGGTGCTTTTGAGGATGGAGTCCGCAGGAAAGCAGAGAGGGCCAAATTCTCTGGGGCATTTGAAAGAGTTCTAGGAGGTAGTAAGAACCAGCATTACTTTTCCCGGCTGGCACCTTTGCTGTGGCATCAAAACCTGGACGTTTGTCTTTTTTGCTCCGGAGGCTGCCGAAAGCGAAAACAGGTGCTTTTGCGGAAGGAGTCCGCAGGAAAGCAGAGAGGGCCAAATTGTCTGTGGCATTTGAAGAGGTTCCAGGACGCACTGAGAACCAGCATTACTTTTCCCCGCTGGCATCTTTGCTGTGGCAGCAAAACCTGGACGTTTGTCTTTTTTGCTCCTGAGGTTGCCGAAAGCGAAAACAGGTGCTTTTGAGGATGGAGTCCGCAGGAAAGCAGAGAGGGCCAAATTGTCTGGGGCATTTGAAAGGGTTCCAGGAGGCAGTGAGAACCAGCATTACTTTTCCCCGCTGGCACCTCTGCTGTGGCAGCAAAAGCTGGACGTTTGTCTTTTTTACTCCGGAGGTTGCCGAAAGCAAAAACAGGTGCTTTTGAGGATGGAGTCCGCAGGAAAGCAGAGAGGGCCAAATTGTCTGGGGCATTTGAAAGAGTTCCAGGAGGTAGTGAGAACCAGCATTACTTTTGCCCGCTGGCACCTTTGCTGTGGCAGCAAAAGCTGGACGTTTGTCTTTTTTGCTCTGGAGGCTGCCGAAAGCGAAAACAGGTGCTTTTGAGGATGGAGTCCGCAGGAAAGCAGAGAGGGCCAAATTGTCTGGGGCATTTGAAAGAGTTCCAGGAGGCAGTGAGAACCAGCATTACTTTTCCCGGCTGGCACCTTTGCTGTGGCAGCAAAACCTGGACGTTTGCTTTTTTCCTCCGGAGGCTGCCGAAAGCGAAAACAGGTGCTTTTGAGGATGGAGTCCGCAGGAAAGCAGAGAGGGCCAAATTGTCTGGGGCATTTGAAAGGGTTCCAGGAGGCAGTGAGAACCAGCATTACTTTTGCCCGCTGGCACCTTTGCTGTGGCAGGAAAACCTGGACGTTTGTCTATTTTGCTCCTGAGGTTGCCGAAAGCGAAAACAGGTGCTTTTGAGGATGGAGTCCGCAGGAAAGCAGAGAGGGCCAAATTGTCTGTGGCTTTTGAAGAGGTTCCAGGAGGTAATGAGGACCAGCATTACTTTTCCCCGCTGGCACCTTTGCTGTGGCAGCAAAAGCTGGATGTTTGTCTTTTTTGCTCCGGAGGCTGCCGAAAGCGAAAACAGGTGCTTTTGAGGATGGAGTCCGCAGGAAAGCAGAGAGGGCCAAATTGTCTGGGGCATTTGAAAGAGTTCCAGGAGGCAGTGAGAACCAGCATTACTTTTCCCGGCTGGCACCTTTGCTGTGGCAGCAAAAGCTAGACGTTTGTCTTTTTTGCCTCGGAGGCTGCCGAAAGCGAAAACAGGTGCTTTTGAGGATAGAGTCCGCAGGAAAGCAGAGAGGGCCAAATTGTCTGTGGCATTTGAAGAGGTTCCAGGACGCACTGAGAACCAGCATTACTTTTCCCCGCTGGCATCTTTGCTGTGGCAGCAAAACCTGGACGTTTGTCTTTTTTGCTCCTGAGGTTGCCGAAAGCGAAAACAGGTGCTTTTGAGGATGGAGTCCGCAGGAAAGAAGAGAGGGCCAAATTGTCTGTGGCATTTGAAAGAGTTCTAGGAGGTAGTGAGAACCAGCATTACTTTTCCCCGCTGGCACCTTTGCTGTGGCAGCAAAAGCTGGACGTTTGTCTTTTTTGCTCCGGAGGCTGCCGAAAGCGAAAACAGGTGCTTTTGAGGATGGAGTCCGCAGGAAAGCAGAGAGGGCCAAATTGTCTGGGGCATTTGAAAGGGTTCCAGGAGGCAGTGAGAACCAGCATTACTTTTCCCCGCTGGCACCTCTGCTGTGGCAGCAAAATCTGGACGTTTGTCTTTTTTACTCCGGAGGTTGCCGAAAGCAAAAACAGGTGCTTTTGAGCATGGAGTCTGCAGGAAAGCAGAGAGGGCCAAATTGTCTGTGGCATTTGAAAGAGTTCCAGGAGGTAGTGAGAACCAGCATTACTTTTCCCCGCTGGCACCTTTGCTGTGGCAGCAAAAGCTGGACGTTTGTCTTTTTTCCTCCGGAGGCTGCCGAAAGCGAAAACAGGTGCTTTTGAGGATTGAGTCCGCAGGAAAGCAGAGAGGGCCAAATTGTCTGGGGCATTTGAAAGGGTTCCAGGAGGCAGTGAGAACCAGCATTACTTTTCCCCGCTGGCACCTCTGCTGTGGCAGCAAAATCTGGACGTTTGTCTTTTTTACTCCGGAGGTTGCCGAAAGCAAAAACAGGTGCTTTTGAGGATGGAATCCGCAGGAAAGCAGAGAGGGCCAAATTGTCTGGGGCATTTGAAAGAGTTCCAGGAGGTAGTGAGAACCAGCATTACTTTTGCCCGCTGGCACCTTTGCTGTGGCAGCAAAACCTGGACGTTTTTCTTTTTTGCTCTGGAGGCTGCCGAAAGCGAAAACAGGTGCTTTTGAGGATGGAGTCCGCAGGAAAGCAGAGAGGGCCAAATTGTCTGGGGCATTTGAAAGAGTTCCAGGAGGCAGTGAGAACCAGCATTACTTTTCCCGGCTGGCACCTTTGCTGTGGCAGCAAAACCTGGACGTTTGCTTTTTTCCTCCGGAGGCTGCCGAAAGCGAAAACAGGTGCTTTTGAGGATGGAGTCCGCAGGAAAGCAGAGAGGGCCAAATTGTCTGGGGCATTTGAAAGGGTTCCAGGAGGCAGTGAGAACCAGCATTACTTTTGCCCGCTGGCACCTTTGCTGTGGCAGGAAAACCTGGACGTTTGTCTTTTTTGCTCCTGAGGCTGCCGAAAGCGAAAACAGGTGCTTTTGAGGATGGAGTCCGCAGGAAAGCAGAGAGGGCCAAATTGTCTGTGGCTTTTGAAGAGGTTCCAGGAGGTAATGAGGACCAGCATTACTTTTCCCCGCTGGCACCTTTGCTGTGGCAGCAAAAGCTGGACGTTTGTCTTTTTTGCTCCGGAGGCTGCCGAAAGCGAAAACAGGTGCTTTTGAGGATGGAGTCCGCAGGAAAGCAGAGAGGGCCAAATTGTCTGGGGCATTTGAAAGAGTTCCAGGAGGCAGTGAGAACCAGCATTACTTTTCCCGGCTGGCACCTTTGCTGTGGCAGCAAAAGCTAGACGTTTGTCTTTTTTGCCTCGGAGGCTGCCGAAAGCGAAAACAGGTGCTTTTGAGGATAGAGTCCGCAGGAAAGCAGAGAGGGCCAAATTGTCTGTGGCATTTGAAGAGGTTCCAGGACGCACTGAGAACCAGCATTACTTTTCCCCGCTGGCATCTTTGCTGTGGCAGCAAAACCTGGACGTTTGTCTTTTTTGCTCCTGAGGTTGCCGAAAGTGAAAACAGGTGCTTTTGAGGATGGAGTCCGCAGGAAAGAAGAGAGGGCCAAATTGTCTGTGGCATTTGAAAGAGTTCTAGGAGGTAGTGAGAACCAGCATTACTTTTCCCCGCTGGCACCTTTGCTGTGGCAGCAAAAGCTGGACGTTTGTCTTTTTTGCTCCGGAGGCTGCCGAAAGCGAAAACAGGTGCTTTTGAGGATGGAGTCCGCAGGAAAGCAGAGAGGGCCAAATTGTCTGGGGCATTTGAAAGGGTTCCAGGAGGCAGTGAGAACCAGCATTACTTTTCCCCGCTGGCACCTTTGCTGTGGCAGCAAAAGCTGGACGTTTTTCTTTTTTGCTCCTGAGGATGCCAAAAGCGAAAACAGGTGCTTTTGAGGATGGAGTCCGCAGGAAAGCAGAGAGGGCCAAATAGTCTGTGGCATTTGAAAGAGTTCTAGGAGGTAGTGAGAACCAGCATTACTTTTCCCCGCTGGCACCTTTGCTGTGGCAGCAAAACCTGGACGTTTGTCTTTTTTGCTCCGGAGGCTGCCGAAAGCGAAAACAGGTGCTTTTGAGGATTGAGTCCGCAGGAAAGCAGAGAGGGCCAAATTGTCTGGGGCATTTGAAAGGGTTCCAGGAGGCAGTGAGAACCAGCATTACTTTTCCCCGCTGGCACCTCTGCTGTGGCAGCAAAATCTGGACGTTTGTCTTTTTTACTCCGGAGGCTGCCGAAAGCGAAAAAAGGTGCTTTTGAGGATGGAGTCCGCAGGAAAGCAGAGAGGGCCAAATTGTCTGGGGCATTTGATAGAGTTCCAGGAGGTAGTGAGAACCAGCATTACTTTTCCCCGCTGGCACCTTTGCTGTGGCAGCAAAACCTGGACGTTTGTCTTTTTTGCTCCGGAGGTTGCCGAAAGCCAAAACAGGTGCTTTGCGGAAGAAGTCCGCAGGAAAGCAGAGAGGGCCAAATTGTCTGTGGCATTTGAAGAGGTTCCAGGACGCACTGAGAACCAGCATTACTTTTCCCCGCTGGCATCTTTGCTGTGGCAGCAAACCCTGGACGTTTGTCTTTTTTGCTCCTGAGGTTGCCGAAAGCGAAAACAGGTGCTTTTGAGGATGGAGTCCGCAGGAAAGCAGAGAGGGCCAAATTGTCTGGGGCATTTGAAAGGGTTCCAGGAGGCAGTGAGAACCAGCATTACTTTTCCCCGCTGGCACCTTTGCTGTGGCAGCAAAACCTGGACGTTTGTCTTTTTTGCTCCGGAGGATGCCGAAAGCGAAAACAGTTGCTTTTGAGGATGGAGTCCGCAGGAAAGCAGAGAGGGCCAAATTGTCTGGGGCATTTGAAAGAGTTCCAGGAGGTAGTGAGAACCAGCATTACTTTTGCCCGCTGGCACCTTTGCTGTGGCAGCAAAACCTGGATGTTTTTCTTTTTTGCTCTGGAGGCTGCCGAAAGCGAAAACAGGTGCTTTTGAGGATGGAGTCCGCAGGAAAGCAGAGAGGGCCAAATTGTCTGGGGCATTTGAAAGAGTTCCAGGAGGCAGTGAGAACCAGCATTACTTTTCCCGGCTGGCACCTTTGCTGTGGCAGCAAAACCTGGACGTTTGCTTTTTTCCTCCGGAGGCTGCCGAAAGCGAAAACAGGTGCTTTTGAGGATGGAGTCCGCAGGAAAGCAGAGAGGGCCAAATTGTCTGGGGCATTTGAAAGGGTTCCAGGAGGCAGTGAGAACCAGCATTACTTTTGCCCGCTGGCACCTTTGCTGTGGCAGCAAAAGCTGGACGTTTGTCTTTTTTGCTCCTGAGGTTGCCGAAAGCGAAAACAGGTGCTTTTGAGGATGGAGTCCGCAGGAAAGCAGAGAGGGCCAAATTGTCTGTGGCCTTTGAAGAGGTTGCAGGAGGTAATGAGGACCAGCATTACTTTTCCCCGCTGGCACCTTTGCTGTGGCAGCAAAAGCTGGACGTTTGTCTTTTTTGCTCCGGAGGCTGCCGAAAGCGAAAACAGGTGCTTTTGAGGATGGAGTCCGCAGGAAAGCAGAGAGGGCCAAATTGTCTGGGGCATTTGAAAGGGTTCCAGGAGGCAGTGAGAACCAGCATTACTTTTCCCCGCTGGCACCTTTGCTGTGGCAGCAAAAGCTGGACGTTTGTCTTTTTTGCTCCGGAGGCTGCCGAAAGCGAAAACAGGTGCTTTTGAGGATGGAGTCCGCAGGAAAGCAGAGAGGGCCAAATTGTCTGTGGCATTTGAAAGAGTTCCAGGAGGTAGTGAGAACCAGCATTACTTTTCCCCGCTGGCACCTTTGCTGTGGCAGCAAAAGCTGGACGTTTGTCTTTTTTGCTCTGGAGGCTGCCGAAAGCGAAAACAGGTGCTTCTGAGGATGGAGTCCGCAGGAAAGCAGAGAGGGCCAAATTGTCTGGGGCATTTGAAAGGGTTCCAGGAGGCAGTGAGAACCAGCATTACTTTTCCCCGCTGGCACCTTTGCTGTGGCAGCAAAAGCTGGACGTTTTTCTTTTTTGCTCCTGAGGATGCCAAAAGCGAAAACAGGTGCTTTTGAGGATGGAGTCCGCAGGAAAGCAGAGAGGGCCAAATAGTCTGTGGCATTTGAAAGAGTTCTAGGAGGTAGTGAGAACCAGCATTACTTTTCCCCGCTGGCACCTTTGCTGTGGCAGCAAAACCTGGACGTTTGTCTTTTTTGCTCCGGAGGCTGCCGAAAGCGAAAACAGGTGCTTTTGAGGATTGAGTCCGCAGGAAAGCAGAGAGGGCCAAATTGTCTGGGGCATTTGAAAGGGTTCCAGGAGGCAGTGAGAACCAGCATTACTTTTCCCGGCTGGCACCTTTGCTGTGGCATCAAAACCTGGACGTTTGTCTTTTTTGCTCCGGAGGTTGCCGAAAGCCAAAACAGGTGCTTTTGCGGAAGAAGTCCGCAGGAAAGCAGAGAGGGCCAAATTGTCTGTGGCATTTGAAGAGGTTCCAGGACGCACTGAGAACCAGCATTACTTTTCCCCGCTGGCATCTTTGCTGTGGCAGCAAAACCTGGACGTTTGTCTTTTTTGCTCCTGAGGTTGCCGAAAGCGAAAACAGGTGCTTTTGAGGATGGAGTCCGCAGGAAAGCAGAGAGGGCCAAATTGTCTGGGGCATTTGAAAGAGTTCCAGGAGGTAGTGAGAACCAGCATTACATTTGCCCGCTGGCACCTTTGCTGTGGCAGCAAAACCTGGACGTTTTTCTTTTTTGCTCTGGAGGCTGCCGAAAGCGAAAACAGGTGCTTTTGAGGATGGAGTCCGCAGGAAAGCAGAGAGGGCCAAATTGTCTGGGGCATTTGAAAGGGTTCCAGGAGGCAGTGAGAACCAGCATTACTTTTCCCCGCTGGCACCTTTGCTGTGGCAGCAAAAGCTGGACGTTTTTCTTTTTTGCTCCGGAGGATGCCGAAAGCGAAAACAGGTGCTTTTGAGGATGGAGTCCGCAGGAAAGCAGAGAGGGCCAAATAGTCTGTGGCATTTGAAAGAGTTCTAGGAGGTAGTGAGAACCAGCATTACTTTTCCCCGCTGGCACCTTTGCTGTGGCAGCAAAACCTGGACGTTTGTCTTTTTTGCTCCGGAGGCTGCCGAAAGCGAAAACAGGTGCTTTTGAGGATTGAGTCCGCAGGAAAGCAGAGAGGGCCAAATTGTCTGGGGCATTTGAAAGGGTTCCAGGAGGCAGTGAGAACCAGCATTACTTTTCCCCGCTGGCACCTCTGCTGTGGCAGCAAAATCTGGACGTTTGTCTTTTTTACTCCGGAGGCTGCCGAAAGCGAAAAAAGGTGCTTTTGAGGATGGAGTCCGCAGGAAAGCAGAGAGGGCCAAATTGTCTGGGGCATTTGAAAGAGTTCCAGGAGGTAGTGAGAACCAGCATTACTTTTCCCCGCTGGCACCTTTGCTGTGGCAGCAAAACCTGGACGTTTGTCTTTTTTGCTCTAGAGGCTGCCGAAAGCGAAAAAAGGTGCTTTTGAGGATGGAGTCCGCAGGAAAGCAGAGAGGGCCAAATTGTCTGGGGCATTTGAAAGGGTTCCAGGAGGCAGTGAGAACCAGCATTACTTTTCCCCGCTGGCACCTTTGCTGTGGCAGCAAAAGCTGGACGTTTGTCTTTTTTGCTCCTGAGGATGCCAAAAGCGAAAACAGGTGCTTTTGAGGATAGAGTCCGCAGGAAAGCAGAGAGGGCCAAATTGTCTGTGGCATTTGAAGAGGTTCCAGGACGCACTGAGAACCAGCATTACTTTTCCCCGCTGGCATCTTTGCTGTGGCAGCAAAACCTGGACGTTTGTCTTTTTTGCTCCTGAGGTTGCCGAAAGTGAAAACAGGTGCTTTTGAGGATGGAGTCCGCAGGAAAGAAGAGAGGGCCAAATTGTCTGTGGCATTTGAAAGAGTTCTAGGAGGTAGTGAGAACCAGCATTACTTTTCCCCGCTGGCACCTTTGCTGTGGCAGCAAAAGCTGGACGTTTGTCTTTTTTGCTCCGGAGGCTGCCGAAAGCGAAAACAGGTGCTTTTGAGGATGGAGTCCGCAGGAAAGCAGAGAGGGCCAAATTGTCTGGGGCATTTGAAAGGGTTCCAGGAGGCAGTGAGAACCAGCATTACTTTTCCCCGCTGGCACCTTTGCTGTGGCAGCAAAAGCTGGACGTTTTTCTTTTTTGCTCCTGAGGATGCCAAAAGCGAAAACAGGTGCTTTTGAGGATGGAGTCCGCAGGAAAGCAGAGAGGGCCAAATAGTCTGTGGCATTTGAAAGAGTTCTAGGAGGTAGTGAGAACCAGCATTACTTTTCCCCGCTGGCACCTTTGCTGTGGCAGCAAAACCTGGACGTTTGTCTTTTTTGCTCCGGAGGCTGCCGAAAGCGAAAACAGGTGCTTTTGAGGATTGAGTCCGCAGGAAAGCAGAGAGGGCCAAATTGTCTGGGGCATTTGAAAGGGTTCCAGGAGGCAGTGAGAACCAGCATTACTTTTCCCCGCTGGCACCTCTGCTGTGGCAGCAAAATCTGGACGTTTGTCTTTTTTACTCCGGAGGCTGCCGAAAGCGAAAAAAAGGTGCTTTTGAGGATGGAGTCCGCAGGAAAGCAGAGAGGGCCAAATTGTCTGGGGCATTTGATAGAGTTCCAGGAGGTAGTGAGAACCAGCATTACTTTTCCCCGCTGGCACCTTTGCTGTGGCAGCAAAACCTGGACGTTTGTCTTTTTTGCTCCGGAGGTTGCCGAAAGCCAAAACAGGTGCTTTGCGGAAGAAGTCCGCAGGAAAGCAGAGAGGGCCAAATTGTCTGTGGCATTTGAAGAGGTTCCAGGACGCACTGAGAACCAGCATTACTTTTCCCCGCTGGCATCTTTGCTGTGGCAGCAAACCCTGGACGTTTGTCTTTTTTGCTCCTGAGGTTGCCGAAAGCGAAAACAGGTGCTTTTGAGGATGGAGTCCGCAGGAAAGCAGAGAGGGCCAAATTGTCTGGGGCATTTGAAAGGGTTCCAGGAGGCAGTGAGAACCAGCATTACTTTTCCCCGCTGGCACCTTTGCTGTGGCAGCAAAACCTGGACGTTTGTCTTTTTTGCTCCGGAGGATGCCGAAAGCGAAAACAGTTGCTTTTGAGGATGGAGTCCGCAGGAAAGCAGAGAGGGCCAAATTGTCTGTGGCATTTGAAAGAGTTCCAGGAGGTAGTGAGAACCAGCATTACTTTTGCCCGCTGGCACCTTTGCTGTGGCAGCAAAACCTGGATGTTTTTCTTTTTTGCTCTGGAGGCTGCCGAAAGCGAAAACAGGTGCTTTTGAGGATGGAGTCCGCAGGAAAGCAGAGAGGGCCAAATTGTCTGGGGCATTTGAAAGAGTTCCAGGAGGCAGTGAGAACCAGCATTACTTTTCCCGGCTGGCACCTTTGCTGTGGCAGCAAAACCTGGACGTTTGCTTTTTTCCTCCGGAGGCTGCCGAAAGCGAAAACAGGTGCTTTTGAGGATGGAGTCCGCAGGAAAGCAGAGAGGGCCAAATTGTCTGGGGCATTTGAAAGGGTTCCAGGAGGCAGTGAGAACCAGCATTACTTTTGCCCGCTGGCACCTTTGCTGTGGCAGCAAAACCTGGACGTTTGTCTTTTTTGCTCCTGAGGTTGCCGAAAGCGAAAACAGGTGCTTTTGAGGATGGAGTCCGCAGGAAAGCAGAGAGGGCCAAATTGTCTGTGGCCTTTGAAGAGGTTGCAGGAGGTAATGAGGACCAGCATTACTTTTCCCCGCTGGCACCTTTGCTGTGGCAGCAAAAGCTGGACGTTTGTCTTTTTTGCTCCGGAGGCTGCCGAAAGCGAAAACAGGTGCTTTTGAGGATGGAGTCCGCAGGAAAGCAGAGAGGGCCAAATTGTCTGGGGCATTTGAAAGGGTTCCAGGAGGCAGTGAGAACCAGCATTACTTTTCCCCGCTGGCACCTTTGCTGTGGCAGCAAAAGCTGGACGTTTGTCTTTTTTGCTCCGGAGGCTGCCGAAAGCGAAAACAGGTGCTTTTGAGGATGGAGTCCGCAGGAAAGCAGAGAGGGCCAAATTGTCTGTGGCATTTGAAAGAGTTCCAGGAGGTAGTGAGAACCAGCATTACTTTTCCCCGCTGGCACCTTTGCTGTGGCAGCAAAAGCTGGACGTTTGTCTTTTTTGCTCTGGAGGCTGCCGAAAGCGAAAACAGGTGCTTCTGAGGATGGAGTCCGCAGGAAAGCAGAGAGGGCCAAATTGTCTGGGGCATTTGAAAGGGTTCCAGGAGGCAGTGAGAACCAGCATTACTTTTCCCCGCTGGCACCTTTGCTGTGGCAGCAAAAGCTGGACGTTTTTCTTTTTTGCTCCTGAGGATGCCAAAAGCGAAAACAGGTGCTTTTGAGGATGGAGTCCGCAGGAAAGCAGAGAGGGCCAAATAGTCTGTGGCATTTGAAAGAGTTCTAGGAGGTAGTGAGAACCAGCATTACTTTTCCCCGCTGGCACCTTTGCTGTGGCAGCAAAACCTGGACGTTTGTCTTTTTTGCTCCGGAGGCTGCCGAAAGCGAAAACAGGTGCTTTTGAGGATTGAGTCCGCAGGAAAGCAGAGAGGGCCAAATTGTCTGGGGCATTTGAAAGGGTTCCAGGAGGCAGTGAGAACCAGCATTACTTTTCCCCGCTGGCACCTCTGCTGTGGCAGCAAAATCTGGACGTTTGTCTTTTTTACTCCGGAGGCTGCCGAAAGCGAAAAAAGGTGCTTTTGAGGATGGAGTCCGCAGGAAAGCAGAGAGGGCCAAATTGTCTGGGGCATTTGAAAGAGTTCCAGGAGGTAGTGAGAACCAGCATTACTTTTCCCCGCTGGCACCTTTGCTGTGGCAGCAAAACCTGGACGTTTGTCTTTTTTGCTCTAGAGGCTGCCGAAAGCGAAAAAAGGTGCTTTTGAGGATGGAGTCCGCAGGAAAGCAGAGAGGGCCAAATTGTCTGGGGCATTTGAAAGGGTTCCAGGAGGCAGTGAGAACCAGCATTACTGTTCCCCGCTGGCACCTTTGCTGTGGCAGCAAAAGCTGGACGTTTGTCTTTTTTGCTCCTGAGGATGCCAAAAGCGAAAACAGGTGCTTTTGAGGATGGAGTCCGCAGGAAAGCAGAGAGGGCCAAATTGTCTGTGGCATTTGAAAGAGTTCCAGGAGGCAGTGAGAACCAGCATTACTTTTCCCGGCTGGCACCTTTGCTGTGGCATCAAAACCTGGACGTTTGTCTTTTTTGCTCCGGAGGTTGCCGAAAGCCAAAACAGGTGCTTTTGCGGAAGAAGTCCGCAGGAAAGCAGAGAGGGCCAAATTGTCTGTGGCATTTGAAGAGGTTCCAGGACGCACTGAGAACCAGCATTACTTTTCCCCGCTGGCATCTTTGCTGTGGCAGCAAAACCTGGACGTTTGTCTTTTTTGCTCCTGAGGTTGCCGAAAGCGAAAACAGGTGCTTTTGAGGATGGAGTCCGCAGGAAAGCAGAGAGGGCCAAATTGTCTGGGGCATTTGAAAGAGTTCCAGGAGGTAGTGAGAACCAGCATTACATTTGCCCGCTGGCACCTTTGCTGTGGCAGCAAAACCTGGACGTTTTTCTTTTTTGCTCTGGAGGCTGCCGAAAGCGAAAACAGGTGCTTTTGAGGATGGAGTCCGCAGGAAAGCAGAGAGGGCCAAATTGTCTGGGGCATTTGAAAGGGTTCCAGGAGGCAGTGAGAACCAGCATTACTTTTCCCCGCTGGCACCTTTGCTGTGGCAGCAAAAGCTGGACGTTTTTCTTTTTTGCTCCGGAGGATGCCGAAAGCGAAAACAGGTGCTTTTGAGGATGGAGTCCGCAGGAAAGCAGAGAGGGCCAAATAGTCTGTGGCATTTGAAAGAGTTCTAGGAGGTAGTGAGAACCAGCATTACTTTTCCCCGCTGGCACCTTTGCTGTGGCAGCAAAACCTGGACGTTTGTCTTTTTTGCTCCGGAGGCTGCCGAAAGCGAAAACAGGTGCTTTTGAGGATTGAGTCCGCAGGAAAGCAGAGAGGGCCAAATTGTCTGGGGCATTTGAAAGGGTTCCAGGAGGCAGTGAGAACCAGCATTACTTTTCCCCGCTGGCACCTCTGCTGTGGCAGCAAAATCTGGACGTTTGTCTTTTTTACTCCGGAGGCTGCCGAAAGCGAAAAAAGGTGCTTTTGAGGATGGAGTCCGCAGGAAAGCAGAGAGGGCCAAATTGTCTGGGGCATTTGAAAGAGTTCCAGGAGGTAGTGAGAACCAGCATTACTTTTCCCCGCTGGCACCTTTGCTGTGGCAGCAAAACCTGGACGTTTGTCTTTTTTGCTCTAGAGGCTGCCGAAAGCGAAAAAAGGTGCTTTTGAGGATGGAGTCCGCAGGAAAGCAGAGAGGGCCAAATTGTCTGGGGCATTTGAAAGGGTTCCAGGAGGCAGTGAGAACCAGCATTACTTTTCCCCGCTGGCACCTTTGCTGTGGCAGCAAAAGCTGGACGTTTGTCTTTTTTGCTCCTGAGGATGCCAAAAGCGAAAACAGGTGCTTTTGAGGATGGAGTCCGCAGGAAAGCAGAGAGGGCCAAATTGTCTGTGGCATTTGAAAGAGTTCCAGGAGGCAGTGAGAACCAGCATTACTTTTCCCGGCTGGCACCTTTGCTGTGGCATCAAAACCTGGACGTTTGTCTTTTTTGCTCCGGAGGTTGCCGAAAGCCAAAACAGGTGCTTTTGAGGATGGAGTCCGCAGGAAAGCAGAGAGGGCCAAATTGTCTGGGGCATTTGAAAGGGTTCCAGGAGGCAGTGAGAACCAGCATTACTTTTCCCCGCTGGCACCTTTGCTGTGGCAGCAAAATCTGGACGTTTGTCTTTTTTACTCCGGAGGTTGCCGAAAGCAAAAACAGGTGCTTTTGAGGATGGAGTCCGCAGGAAAGCAGAGAGGGCCAAATTGTCTGGGGCATTTGAAAGAGTTCTAGGAGGTAGTGAGAACCAGCATTACTTTTGCCCGCTGGCACCTTTGCTGTGGCAGCAAAACCTGGACGTTTGTCTTTTTTGCTCCGGAGGCTGCCGAAAGCGAAAACAGGTGCTTTTGAGGATTGAGTCCGCAGGAAAGCAGAGAGGGCCAAATTGTCTGGGGCATTTGAAAGGGTTCCAGGAGGCAGTGAGAACCAGCATTACTTTTCCCCGCTGGCACCTCTGCTGTGGCAGCAAAATCTGGACGTTTGTCTTTTTTACTCCGGAGGCTGCCGAAAGCGAAAAAAGGTGCTTTTGAGGATGGAGTCCGCAGGAAAGCAGAGAGGGCCAAATTGTCTGGGGCATTTGAAAGAGTTCCAGGAGGTAGTGAGAACCAGCATTACTTTTCCCCGCTGGCACCTTTGCTGTGGCAGCAAAACCTGGACGTTTGTCTTTTTTGCTCTAGAGGCTGCCGAAAGCGAAAACAGGTGCTTTTGAGGATGGAGTCCGCAGGAAAGCAGAGAGGGCCAAATTGTCTGTGGCATTTGAAAGAGTTCCAGGAGGCAGTGAGAACCAGCATTACTTTTCCCGGCTGGCACCTTTGCTGTGGCATCAAAACCTGGACGTTTGTCTTTTTTGCTCCGGAGGTTGCCGAAAGCCAAAACAGGTGCTTTTGCGGAAGAAGTCCGCAGGAAAGCAGAGAGGGCCAAATTGTCTGTGGCATTTGAAGAGGTTCCAGGACGCACTGAGAACCAGCATTACTTTTCCCCGCTGGCATCTTTGCTGTGGCAGCAAAACCTGGACGTTTGTCTTTTTTGCTCCTGAGGTTGCCGAAAGCGAAAACAGGTGCTTTTGAGGATGGAGTCCGCAGGAAAGCAGAGAGGGCCAAATTGTCTGGGGCATTTGAAAGGGTTCCAGGAGGCAGTGAGAACCAGCATTACTTTTCCCCGCTGGCACCTTTGCTGTGGCAGCAAAATCTGGACGTTTGTCTTTTTTACTCCGGAGGTTGCCGAAAGCAAAAACAGGTGCTTTTGAGGATGGAGTCCGCAGGAAAGCAGAGAGGGCCAAATTGTCTGGGGCATTTGAAAGAGTTCCAGGAGGTAGTGAGAACCAGCATTACATTTGCCCGCTGGCACCTTTGCTGTGGCAGCAAAACCTGGACGTTTTTCTTTTTTGCTCTGGAGGCTGCCGAAAGCGAAAACAGGTGCTTTTGAGGATGGAGTCCGCAGGAAAGCAGAGAGGGCCAAATTGTCTGGGGCATTTGAAAGGGTTCCAGGAGGCAGTGAGAACCAGCATTACTTTTCCCCGCTGGCACCTTTGCTGTGGCAGCAAAAGCTGGACGTTTGTCTTTTTTGCTCCGGAGGATGCCGAAAGCGAAAACAGGTGCTTTTGAGGATGGAGTCCGCAGGAAAGCAGAGAGGGCCAAATAGTCTGTGGCATTTGAAAGAGTTCTAGGAGGTAGTGAGAACCAGCATTACTTTTCCCCGCTGGCACCTTTGCTGTGGCAGCAAAACCTGGACGTTTGTCTTTTTTGCTCCGGAGGCTGCCGAAAGCGAAAACAGGTGCTTTTGAGGATTGAGTCCGCAGGAAAGCAGAGAGGGCCAAATTGTCTGGGGCATTTGAAAGGGTTCCAGGAGGCAGTGAGAACCAGCATTACTTTTCCCCGCTGGCACCTCTGCTGTGGCAGCAAAATCTGGACGTTTGTCTTTTTTACTCCGGAGGCTGCCGAAAGCGAAAAAAGGTGCTTTTGAGGATGGAGTCCGCAGGAAAGCAGAGAGGGCCAAATTGTCTGGGGCATTTGAAAGAGTTCCAGGAGGTAGTGAGAACCAGCATTACTTTTCCCCGCTGGCACCTTTGCTGTGGCAGCAAAACCTGGACGTTTGTCTTTTTTGCTCTAGAGGCTGCCGAAAGCGAAAAAAGGTGCTTTTGAGGATGGAGTCCGCAGGAAAGCAGAGAGGGCCAAATTGTCTGGGGCATTTGAAAGGGTTCCAGGAGGCAGTGAGAACCAGCATTACTTTTCCCCGCTGGCACCTTTGCTGTGGCAGCAAAAGCTGGACGTTTGTCTTTTTTGCTCCTGAGGATGCCAAAAGCGAAAACAGGTGCTTTTGAGGATGGAGTCCGCAGGAAAGCAGAGAGGGCCAAATTGTCTGTGGCATTTGAAAGAGTTCCAGGAGGCAGTGAGAACCAGCATTACTTTTCCCGGCTGGCACCTTTGCTGTGGCATCAAAACCTGGACGTTTGTCTTTTTTGCTCCGGAGGTTGCCGAAAGCCAAAACAGGTGCTTTTGAGGATGGAGTCCGCAGGAAAGCAGAGAGGGCCAAATTGTCTGGGGCATTTGAAAGAGTTCCAGGAGGTAGTGAGAACCAGCATTACATTTGCCCGCTGGCACCTTTGCTGTGGCAGCAAAACCTGGACGTTTTTCTTTTTTGCTCTGGAGGCTGCCGAAAGCGAAAACAGGTGCTTTTGAGGATGGAGTCCGCAGGAAAGCAGAGAGGGCCAAATTGTCTGGGGCATTTGAAAGAGTTCCAGGAGGCAGTGAGAACCAGCATTACTTTTCCCGGCTGGCACCTTTGCTGTGGCAGCAAAACCTGGACGTTTGCTTTTTTCCTCCGGAGGCTGCCGAAAGCGAAAACAGGTGCTTTTGAGGATGGAGTCCGCAGGAAAGCAGAGAGGGCCAAATTGTCTGGGGCATTTGAAAGGGTTCCAGGAGGCAGTGAGAACCAGCATTACTTTTGCCCGCTGGCACCTTTGCTGTGGCAGCAAAACCTGGACGTTTGTCTTTTTTGCTCCTGAGGTTGCCGAAAGCGAAAACAGGTGCTTTTGAGGATGGAGTCCGCAGGAAAGCAGAGAGGGCCAAATTGTCTGTGGCTTTTGAAGAGGTTCCAGGAGGTAATGAGGACCAGCATTACTTTTCCCCGCTGGCACCTTTGCTGTGGCAGCAAAAGCTGGACGTTTTTCTTTTTTGCTCCGGAGGCTGCCGAAAGCGAAAACAGGTGCTTTTGAGGATGGAGTCCGCAGGAAAGCAGAGAGGGCCAAATTGTCTGGGGCATTTGAAAGGGTTCCAGGAGGCAGTGAGAACCAGCATTACTTTTCCCCGCTGGCACCTTTGCTGTGGCAGCAAAAGCTGGACGTTTGTCTTTTTTGCTCCGGAGGCTGCCGAAAGCGAAAACAGGTGCTTTTGAGGATGGAGTCCGCAGGAAAGCAGAGAGGGCCAAATTGTCTGGGGCATTTGAAAGAGTTCCAGGAGGCAGTGAGAACCAGCATTACTTTTCCCGGCTGGCACCTTTGCTGTGGCAGCAAAAGCTAGACGTTTGTCTTTTTTGCCTCGGAGGCTGCCGAAAGCGAAAACAGGTGCTTTTGAGGATAGAGTCCGCAGGAAAGCAGAGAGGGCCAAATTGTCTGTGGCATTTGAAGAGGTTCCAGGACGCAGTGAGAACCAGCATTACTTTTCCCCGCTGGCATCTTTGCTGTGGCAGCAAAACCTGGACGTTTGTCTTTTTTGCTCCGGAGGCTGCCGAAAGCGAAAACAGGTGCTTTTGAGGATGGAGTCCGCAGGAAACCAGAGAGGGACAAATTGTCTGGGGCATTTGAAAGGGTTCCAGGAGGCAGTGAGAACCAGCATTACTTTTCCCCGCTGGCACCTTTGCTGTGGCAGCAAAAGCTGGACGTTTGTCTTTTTTGCTCCTGAGGATGCCAAAAGCGAAAACAGGTGCTTTTGAGGATGGAGTCCGCAGGAAAGCAGAGAGGGCCAAATTGTCTGTGGCATTTGAAAGAGTTCCAGGAGGCAGTGAGAACCAGCATTACTTTTCCCGGCTGGCACCTTTGCTGTGGCATCAAAACCTGGACGTTTGTCTTTTTTGCTCCGGAGGTTGCCGAAAGCGAAAACAGGTGCTTTTGCGGAAGGAGTCCGCAGGAAAGCAGAGAGGGCCAAATTGTCTGTGGCATTTGAAGAGGTTCCAGGACGCACTGAGCACCAGCATTACTTTTCCCCGCTGGCATCTTTGCTGTGGCAGCAAAACCTGGACGTTTGTCTTTTTTGCTCCTGAGGTTGCCGAAAGCGAAAACAGGTGCTTTTGAGGATGGAGTCCGCAGGAAAGCAGAGAGGGCCAAATTGTCTGGGGCATTTGAAAGGGTTCCAGGAGGCAGTGAGAACCAGCATTACTTTTCCCCGCTGGCACCTCTGCTGTGGCAGCAAAATCTGGACGTTTGTCTTTTTTACTCCGGAGGTTGCCGAAAGCAAAAACAGGTGCTTTTGAGGATGGAGTCCGCAGGAAAGCAGAGAGGGCCAAATTGTCTGGGGCATTTGAAAGAGTTCCAGGAGGTAGTGAGAACCAGCATTACTTTTGCCCGCTGGCACCTTTGCTGTGGCAGCAAAACCTGGACGTTTGTCTTTTTTGCTCTGGAGGCTGCCGAAAGCGAAAACAGGTGCTTTTGAGGATGGAGTCCGCAGGAAAGCAGAGAGGGCCAAATTGTCTGTGGCTTTTGAAGAGGTTCCAGGAGGTAATGAGGACCAGCATTACTTTTCCCCGATGGCACCTTTGCTGTGGCAGCAAAAGCTAGACGTTTGTCTTTTTTGCCTCGGAGGCTGCCGAAAGCGAAAACAGGTGCTTTTGAGGATAGAGTCCGCAGGAAAGCAGAGAGGGCAAAATTGTCTGTGGCATTTGAAGAGGTTCCAGGTCGCAGTGAGAACCAGCATTACTTTTCCCCGCTGGCATCTTTGCTGTGGCAGCAAAACCTGGACGTTTGTCTTTTTTGCTCCTGAGGTTGCCGAAAGCGAAAACAGGTGCTTTTGAGGATGGAGTCCGCAGGAAAGAAGAGAGGGCCAAATTGTCTGTGGCATTTGAAAGAGTTCTAGGAAGTAGTGAGAACCAGCATTACTTTTCCCCGCTGGCACCTTTGCTGTGGCAGCAAAAGCTGGACGTTTGTCTTTTTTGCTCCGGAGGCTGCCGAAAGCGAAAACAGGTGCTTTTGAGGATGGAGTCCGCAGGAAAGCAGAGAGGGCCAAATTGTCTGGGGCATTTGAAAGGGTTCCAGGAGGCAGTGAGAACCAGCATTACTTTTCCCCGCTGGCACCTCTGCTGTGGCAGCAAAATCTGGACGTTTGTCTTTTTTACTCCGGAGGTTGCCGAAAGCGAAAACAGGTGCTTTTGAGGATGGAGTCCGCAGGAAAGCAGAGAGGGCCAAATTGTCTGTGGCATTTGAAGAGGTTCCAGGAGGCAATGAGGACCAGCATAACTTTCCCCGCTGGCACATTTGCTGTGGCAGCAAAACCTGGACGTTTGTCTTTTTTGCTCCGGAGGCTGCCGAAAGCGAAAACAGGTGCTTTTGAGGATGGAGTCCGCAGGAAAGCAGAGAGGGCCAAATTGTCTGTGGCATTTGAAGAGGTTCCAGGAGGCAATGAGGACCAGCATTACTTTTCCCCGCTGGCACCTTTGCTGTGGCAGCAAAAGCTGGACGTTTGTCTTTTTACCACCGGAGGGCGGCGAAAGTGAAAAAAGGCGCTTTTGAGGATAGAGCCTGCAGGAAAGCAGAGAGGGCCAAATGGTCTGGGGCATTTGGAGGGGTTCCAGGAGGCAGTGAGAACCAGCATTACTTTTCCCCGCTGGCACCTCTGCTGTGGCAGCAAAATCTGGACGTTTGTCTTTTTTACTCCGGAGGTTGCCGAAAGCGAAAAAAGGTGCTTCTGAGGATGGAGTCCGCAGGAAAGCAGAGAGGGCCAAATATTCTGGGGCATTTGAAAGGGTTCCAGGAGGCAGTGAGAACCAGCATTACTTTTCCCCGCTGGCACCTCTGCTGTGGCAGCAAAATCTGGACGTTTGTCTTTTTTACTCCGGAGGCTGCCGAAAGCGAAAACAGGTGCTTTTGAGGATGGAGTCCGCAGGAAAGCAGAGAGGGCCAAATTGTCTGGGGCATTTGAAAGAGTTCCAGGAGGTAGTGAGAACCAGCATTACTTTTCCCCGCTGGCACCTTTGCTGTGGCAGCAAAACCTGGACGTTTGTCTTTTTTGCTCTAGAGGTTGCCGAAAGCGAAAACAGGTGCTTTTGCGGAAGGAGTCCGCAGGAAAGCAGAGAGGGCCAAATTGTCTGTGGCATTTGAAGAGGTTCCAGGACGCACTGAGAACCAGCATTACTTTTCCCCGCTGGCATCTTTGCTGTGGCAGCAAAACCTGGACGTTTGTCTTTTTTGCTCTAGAGGCTGCCGAAAGCGAAAACAGGTGCTTTTGAGGATGGAGTCCGCAGGAAAGCAGAGAGGGCCAAATTGTCTGTGGCATTTGAAAGGGTTCCAGGAGGCAGTGAGAACCAGCATTACTTTTCCCCGCTGGCACCTCTGCTGTGGCAGCAAAAGCTGGACGTTTGTCTTTTTTGCTCCTGAGGATGCCGAAAGCGAAAACAGGTGCTTTTGAGGATGGAGTCCGCAGGAAAGCAGAGAGGGCCAAATTCTCTGGGGCATTTGAAAGAGTTCTAGGAGGTAGTAAGAACCAGCATTACTTTTCCCGGCTGGCACCTTTGCTGTGGCAGCAAAACCTGGACGTTTGTCTTTTTTGCTCTAGAGGTTGCCGAAAGCGAAAACAGGTGCTTTTGAGGATGGAGTCCGCAGGAAAGCAGAGAGGGCCAAATTGTCTGTGGCATTTGAAAGGGTTCCAGGAGGCAGTGAGAACCAGCATTACTTTTCCCCGCTGGCACCTCTGCTGTGGCAGCAAAAGCTGGACGTTTGTCTTTTTTGCTCCTGAGGATGCCGAAAGCGAAAACAGGTGCTTTTGAGGATGGAGTCCGCAGGAAAGCAGAGAGGGCCAAATTCTCTGGGGCATTTGAAAGAGTTCTAGGAGGTAGTAAGAACCAGCATTACTTTTCCCGGCTGGCACCTTTGCTGTGGCATCAAAACCTGGACGTTTGTCTTTTTTGCTCCGGAGGTTGCCGAAAGCGAAAACAGGTGCTTTTGCGGAAGGAGTCCGCAGGAAAGCAGAGAGGGCCAAATTGTCTGTGGCATTTGAAGAGGTTCCAGGACGCACTGAGAACCAGCATTACTTTTCCCCGCTGGCACCTTTGCTGTGGCAGCAAAACCTGGACGTTTGTCTTTTTTGCTCCTGAGGTTGCCGAAAGCGAAAACAGGTGCTTTTGAGGATGGAGTCCGCAGGAAAGCAGAGAGGGCCAAATTGTCTGGGGCATTTGAAAGAGTTCCAGGAGGTAGTGAGAACCAGCATTACTTTTGCCCGCTGGCACCTTTGCTGTGGCAGCAAAACCTGGACGTTTTTCTTTTTTGCTCTGGAGGCTGCCGAAAGCGAAAACAGGTGCTTTTGAGGATGGAGTCCGCAGGAAAGCAGAGAGGGCCAAATTGTCTGGGGCATTTGAAAGAGTTCCAGGAGGCAGTGAGAACCAGCATTACTTTTCCCGGCTGGCACCTTTGCTGTGGCAGCAAAACCTGGACGTTTGCTTTTTTCCTCCGGAGGCTGCCGAAAGCGAAAACAGGTGCTTTTGAGGATGGAGTCCGCAGGAAAGCAGAGAGGGCCAAATTGTCTGGGGCATTTGAAAGGGTTCCAGGAGGCAGTGAGAACCAGCATTACTTTTGCCCGCTGGCACCTTTGCTGTGGCAGGAAAACCTGGACGTTTGTCTTTTTTGCTCCTGAGGTTGCCGAAAGCGAAAACAGGTGCTTTTGAGGATGGAGTCCGCAGGAAAGCAGAGAGGGCCAAATTGTCTGTGGCTTTTGAAGAGGTTCCAGGAGGTAATGAGGACCAGCATTACTTTTCCCCGCTGGCACCTTTGCTGTGGCAGCAAAAGCTGGACGTTTGTCTTTTTTGCTCCGGAGGCTGCCGAAAGCGAAAACAGGTGCTTTTGAGGATGGAGTCCGCAGGAAAGCAGAGAGGGCCAAATTGTCTGGGGCATTTGAAAGGGTTCCAGGAGGCAGTGAGAACCAGCATTACTTTTCCCGGCTGGCACCTTTGCTGTGGCAGCAAAAGCTAGACGTTTGTCTTTTTTGCCTCGGAGGCTGCCGAAAGCGAAAACAGGTGCTTTTGAGGATAGAGTCCGCAGGAAAGCAGAGAGGGCCAAATTGTCTGTGGCATTTGAAGAGGTTCCAGGACGCACTGAGAACCAGCATTACTTTTCCCCGCTGGCATCTTTGCTGTGGCAGCAAAACCTGGACGTTTGTCTTTTTTGCTCCTGAGGTTGCCGAAAGCGAAAACAGGTGCTTTTGAGGATGGAGTCCGCAGGAAAGAAGAGAGGGCCAAATTGTCTGTGGCATTTGAAAGAGTTCTAGGAGGTAGTGAGAACCAGCATTACTTTTCCCCGCTGGCACCTTTGCTGTGGCAGCAAAACCTGGACGTTTGTCTTTTTTGCTCCGGAGGCTGCCGAAAGCGAAAACAGGTGCTTTTGAGGATTGAGTCCGCAGGAAAGCAGAGAGGGCCAAATTGTCTGGGGCATTTGAAAGGGTTCCAGGAGGCAGTGAGAACCAGCATTACTTTTCCCCGCTGGCACCTCTGCTGTGGCAGCAAAATCTGGACGTTTGTCTTTTTTACTCCGGAGGCTGCCGAAAGCGAAAAAAGGTGCTTTTGAGGATGGAGTCCGCAGGAAAGCAGAGAGGGCCAAATTGTCTGGGGCATTTGAAAGGGTTCCAGGAGGTAGTGAGAACCAGGATTACTTTTCCCCGCTGGCACCTTTGCTGTGGCAGCAAAAGCTGGACGTTTGTCTTTTTTGCTCTAGAGGCTGCCGAAAGCGAAAAAAGGTGCTTTTGAGGATGGAGTCCGCAGGAAAGCAGAGAGGGCCAAATTGTCTGGGGCATTTGAAAGGGTTCCAGGAGGCAGTGAGAACCAGCATTACTTTTCCCCGCTGGCACCTTTGCTGTGGCAGCAAAAGCTGGACGTTTGTCTTTTTTGCTCCTGAGGATGCCAAAAGCGAAAACAGGTGCTTTTGAGGATGGAGTCCGCAGGAAAGCAGAGAGGGCCAAATTGTCTGTGGCATTTGAAAGAGTTCCAGGAGGCAGTGAGAACCAGCATTACTTTTCCCGGCTGGCACCTTTGCTGTGGCATCAAAACCTGGACGTTTGTCTTTTTTGCTCCGGAGGTTGCCGAAAGCCAAAACAGGTGCTTTGCGGAAGAAGTCCGCAGGAAAGCAGAGAGGGCCAAATTGTCTGTGGCATTTGAAGAGGTTCCAGGACGCACTGAGAACCAGCATTACTTTTCCCCGCTGGCATCTTTGCTGTGGCAGCAAAACCTGGACGTTTGTCTTTTTTGCTCCTGAGGTTGCCGAAAGCGAAAACAGGTGCTTTTGAGGATGGAGTCCGCAGGAAAGCAGAGAGGGCCAAATTGTCTGGGGCATTTGAAAGGGTTCCAGGAGGCAGTGAGAACCAGCATTACTTTTCCCCGCTGGCACCTTTGCTGTGGCAGCAAAATCTGGACGTTTGTCTTTTTTACTCCGGACGTTGTTGAAAGCAAAAACAGGTGCTTTTGAGGATGGAGTCCGCAGGAAAGCAGAGAGGGCCAAATTGTCTGTGGCATTTGAAAGAGTTCCAGGAGGTAGTGAGAACCAGCATTACTTTTGCCCGCTGGCACCTTTGCTGTGGCAGCAAAACCTGGACGTTTTTCTTTTTTGCTCTGGAGGCTGCCGAAAGCGAAAACAGGTGCTTTTGAGGATGGAGTCCGCAGGAAAGCAGAGAGGGCCAAATTGTCTGGGGCATTTGAAAGAGTTCCAGGAGGCAGTGAGAACCAGCATTACTTTTCCCGGCTGGCACCTTTGCTGTGGCAGCAAAACCTGGACGTTTGCTTTTTTCCTCCGGAGGCTGCCGAAAGCGAAAACAGGTGCTTTTGAGGATGGAGTCCGCAGGAAAGCAGAGAGGGCCAAATTGTCTGGGGCATTTGAAAGGGTTCCAGGAGGCAGTGAGAACCAGCATTACTTTTGCCCGCTGGCACCTTTGCTGTGGCAGCAAAAGCTGGACGTTTGTCTTTTTTGCTCCTGAGGTTGCCGAAAGCGAAAACAGGTGCTTTTGAGGATGGAGTCCGCAGGAAAGCAGAGAGGGCCAAATTGTCTGTGGCCTTTGAAGAGGTTGCAGGAGGTAATGAGGACCAGCATTACTTTTCCCCGCTGGCACCTTTGCTGTGGCAGCAAAAGCTGGACGTTTGTCTTTTTTGCTCCGGAGGCTGCCGAAAGCGAAAACAGGTGCTTTTGAGGATGGAGTCCGCAGGAAAGCAGAGAGGGCCAAATTGTCTGGGGCATTTGAAAGGGTTCCAGGAGGCAGTGAGAACCAGCATTACTTTTCCCCGCTGGCACCTTTGCTGTGGCAGCAAAAGCTGGACGTTTGTCTTTTTTGCTCCGGAGGCTGCCGAAAGCGAAAACAGGTGCTTTTGAGGATGGAGTCCGCAGGAAAGCAGAGAGGGCCAAATTGTCTGTGGCATTTGAAAGAGTTCCAGGAGGTAGTGAGAACCAGCATTACTTTTCCCCGCTGGCACCTTTGCTGTGGCAGCAAAAGCTGGACGTTTGTCTTTTTTGCTCTGGAGGCTGCCGAAAGCGAAAAAAGGTGCTTCTGAGGATGGAGTCCGCAGGAAAGCAGAGAGGGCCAAATTGTCTGGGGCATTTGAAAGGGTTCCAGGAGGCAGTGAGAACCAGCATTACTTTTCCCCGCTGGCACCTTTGCTGTGGCAGCAAAAGCTGGACGTTTTTCTTTTTTGCTCCTGAGGATGCCAAAAGCGAAAACAGGTGCTTTTGAGGATGGAGTCCGCAGGAAAGCAGAGAGGGCCAAATAGTCTGTGGCATTTGAAAGAGTTCTAGGAGGTAGTGAGAACCAGCATTACTTTTCCCCGCTGGCACCTTTGCTGTGGCAGCAAAACCTGGACGTTTGTCTTTTTTGCTCCGGAGGCTGCCGAAAGCGAAAACAGGTGCTTTTGAGGATTGAGTCCGCAGGAAAGCAGAGAGGGCCAAATTGTCTGGGGCATTTGAAAGGGTTCCAGGAGGCAGTGAGAACCAGCATTACTTTTCCCCGCTGGCACCTCTGCTGTGGCAGCAAAATCTGGACGTTTGTCTTTTTTACTCCGGAGGCTGCCGAAAGCGAAAAAAGGTGCTTTTGAGGATGGAGTCCGCAGGAAAGCAGAGAGGGCCAAATTGTCTGTGGCATTTGAAAGAGTTCCAGGAGGTAATGAGGACCAGCATTACTTTTCCCCGCTGGCACCTTTGCTGTGGCAGCAAAAGCTGGACGTTTGTCTTTTTTGCTCCGGAGGCTGCCGAAAGCGAAAACAGGTGCTTTTGAGGATGGAGTCCGCAGGAAAGCAGAGAGGGCCAAATTGTCTGGGGCATTTGAAAGGGTTCCAGGAGGCAGTGAGAACCAGCATTACTTTTCCCCGCTGGCACCTTTGCTGTGGCAGCAAAAGCTGGACGTTTGTCTTTTTTGCTCCGGAGGCTGCCGAAAGCGAAAACAGGTGCTTTTGAGGATGGAGTCCGCAGGAAAGCAGAGAGGGCCAAATTGTCTGTGGCATTTGAAAGAGTTCCAGGAGGTAGTGAGAACCAGCATTACTTTTCCCCGCTGGCACCTTTGCTGTGGCAGCAAAAGCTGGACGTTTGTCTTTTTTGCTCTGGAGGCTGCCGAAAGCGAAAAAAGGTGCTTCTGAGGATGGAGTCCGCAGGAAAGCAGAGAGGGCCAAATTGTCTGGGGCATTTGAAAGGGTTCCAGGAGGCAGTGAGAACCAGCATTACTTTTCCCCGCTGGCACCTTTGCTGTGGCAGCAAAAGCTGGACGTTTTTCTTTTTTGCTCCGGAGGCTGCCAAAAGCGAAAACAGGTGCTTTTGAGGATGGAGTCCGCAGGAAAGCAGAGAGGGCCAAATAGTCTGTGGCATTTGAAAGAGTTCTAGGAGGTAGTGAGAACCAGCATTACTTTTCCCCGCTGGCACCTTTGCTGTGGCAGCAAAACCTGGACGTTTGTCTTTTTTGCTCCGGAGGCTGCCGAAAGCGAAAACAGGTGCTTTTGAGGATTGAGTCCGCAGGAAAGCAGAGAGGGCCAAATTGTCTGGGGCATTTGAAAGGGTTCCAGGAGGCAGTGAGAACCAGCATTACTTTTCCCCGCTGGCACCTCTGCTGTGGCAGCAAAATCTGGACGTTTGTCTTTTTTACTCCGGAGGCTGCCGAAAGCGAAAAAAGGTGCTTTTGAGGATGGAGTCCGCAGGAAAGCAGAGAGGGCCAAATTGTCTGTGGCATTTGAAAGAGTTCCAGGAGGTAGTGAGAACCAGCATTACTTTTCCCCGCTGGCACCTTTGCTGTGGCAGCAAAAGCTGGACGTTTGTCTTTTTTGCTCTAGAGGCTGCCGAAAGCGAAAAAAGGTGCTTTTGAGGATGGAGTCCGCAGGAAAGCAGAGAGGGCCAAATTGTCTGGGGCATTTGAAAGGGTTCCAGGAGGCAGTGAGAACCAGCATTACTTTTCCCCGCTGGCACCTCTGCTGTGGCAGCAAAAGCTGGACGTTTGTCTTTTTTGCTCCTGAGGATGCCGAAAGCGAAAACAGGTGCTTTTGAGGATGGAGTCCGCAGGAAAGCAGAGAGGGCCAAATTCTCTGGGGCATTTGAAAGAGTTCTAGGAGGTAGTAAGAACCAGCATTACTTTTCCCGGCTGGCACCTTTGCTGTGGCATCAAAACCTGGACGTTTGTCTTTTTTGCTCCGGAGGTTGCCGAAAGCGAAAACAGGTGCTTTTGCGGAAGGAGTCCGCAGGAAAGCAGAGAGGGCCAAATTGTCTGTGGCATTTGAAGAGGTTCCAGGATGCACTGAGAACCAGCATTACTTTTCCCCGCTGGCATCTTTGCTGTGGCAGCAAAACCTGGACGTTTGTCTTTTTTGCTCCTGAGGTTGCCGAAAGCGAAAACAGGTGCTTTTGAGGATGGAGTCCGCAGGAAAGCAGAGAGGGCCAAATTGTCTGTGGCATTTGAAAGGGTTCCAGGAGGCAGTGAGAACCAGCATTACTTTTCCCCGCTGGCACCTCTGCTGTGGCAGCAAAATCTGGACGTTTGTCTTTTTTACTCCGGAGGTTGCCGAAAGCAAAAACAGGTGCTTTTGAGGATGGAGTCCGCAGGAAAGCAGAGAGGGCCAAATTGTCTGGGGCATTTGAAAGAGTTCCAGGAGGTAGTGAGAACCAGCATTACTTTTGCCCGCTGGCACCTTTGCTGTGGCAGCAAAACCTGGACGTTTGTCTTTTTTGCTCTGGAGGCTGCCGAAAGCGAAAACAGGTGCTTTTGAGGATGGAGTCCGCAGGAAAGCAGAGAGGGCCAAATTGTCTGGGGCATTTGAAAGAGTTCCAGGAGGCAGTGAGAACCAGCATTACTTTTCCCGGCTGGCACCTTTGCTGTGGCAGCAAAACCTGGACGTTTGCTTTTTTCCTCCGGAGGCTGCCGAAAGCGAAAACAGGTGCTTTTGAGGATGGAGTCCGCAGGAAAGCAGAGAGGGCCAAATTGTCTGGGGCATTTGAAAGGGTTCCAGGAGGCAGTGAGAACCAGCATTACTTTTGCCCGCTGGCACCTTTGCTGTGGCAGGAAAACCTGGACGTTTGTCTTTTTTGCTCCTGAGGTTGCCGAAAGCGAAAACAGGTGCTTTTGAGGATGGAGTCCGCAGGAAAGCAGAGAGGGCCAAATTGTCTGTGGCTTTTGAAGAGGTTCCAGGAGGTAATGAGGACCAGCATTACTTTTCCCCGCTGGCACCTTTGCTGTGGCAGCAAAAGCTGGACGTTTGTCTTTTTTGCTCCGGAGGCTGCCGAAAGCGAAAACAGGTGCTTTTGAGGATGGAGTTCGCAGGAAAGCAGAGAGGGCCAAATTGTCTGGGGCATTTGAAAGAGTTCCAGGAGGCAGTGAGAACCAGCATTACTTTTCCCGGCTGGCACCTTTGCTGTGGCAGCAAAAGCTAGACGTTTGTCTTTTTTGCCTCGGAGGCTGCCGAAAGCGAAAACAGGTGCTTTTGAGGATAGAGTCCGCAGGAAAGCAGAGAGGGCCAAATTGTCTGTGGCATTTGAAGAGGTTCCAGGACGCACTGAGAACCAGCATTACTTTTCCCCGCTGGCATCTTTGCTGTGGCAGCAAAACCTGGACGTTTGTCTTTTTTGCTCCTGAGGTTGCCGAAAGCGAAAACAGGTGCTTTTGAGGATGGAGTCCGCAGGAAAGAAGAGAGGGCCAAATTGTCTGTGGCATTTGAAAGAGTTCTAGGAGGTAGTGAGAACCAGCATTACTTTTCCCCGCTGGCACCTTTGCTGTGGCAGCAAAAGCTGGACGTTTGTCTTTTTTGCTCCGGAGGCTGCCGAAAGCGAAAACAGGTGCTTTTGAGGATGGAGTCCGCAGGAAAGCAGAGAGGGCCAAATTGTCTGGGGCATTTGAAAGGGTTCCAGGAGGCAGTGAGAACCAGCATTACTTTTCCCCGCTGGCACCTCTGCTGTGGCAGCAAAATCTGGACGTTTGTCTTTTTTACTCCGGAGGTTGCCGAAAGCAAAAACAGGTGCTTTTGAGCATGGAGTCCGCAGGAAAGCAGAGAGGGCCAAATTGTCTGTGGCATTTGAAAGAGTTCCAGGAGGTAGTGAGAACCAGCATTACTTTTCCCCGCTGGCACCTTTGCTGTGGCAGCAAAAGCTGGACGTTTGTCTTTTTTGCTCTGGAGGCTGCGGAAAGCGAAAACAGGTGCTTTTGAGGATTGAGTCCGCAGGAAAGCAGAGAGGGCCAAATTGTCTGGGGCATTTGAAGGGGTTCCAGGAGGCAGTGAGAACCAGCATTACTTTTCCCCGCTGGCACCTCTGCTGTGGCAGCAAAATCTGGACGTTTGTCTTTTTTACTCCGGAGGTTGCCGAAAGCAAAAACAGGTGCTTTTGAGCATGGAGTCCGCAGGAAAGCAGAGAGGGCCAAATTGTCTGTGGCATTTGAAAGAGTTCCAGGAGGTAGTGAGAACCAGCATTACTTTTCCCCGCTGGCACCTTTGCTGTGGCAGCAAAAGCTGGACGTTTGTCTTTTTTGCTCTGGAGGCTGCGGAAAGCGAAAAAAGGTGCTTCTGAGGATGGAGTCCGCAGGAAAGCAGAGAGGGCCAAATTGTCTGGGGCATTTGAAAGGGTTCCAGGAGGCAGTGAGAACCAGCATTACTTTTCCCCGCTGGCACCTTTGCTGTGGCAGCAAAAGCTGGACGTTTGTCTTTTTTGCTCCTGAGGATGCCAAAAGCGAAAACAGGTGCTTTTGAGGATGGAGTCCGCAGGAAAGCAGAGAGGGCCAAATAGTCTGTGGCATTTGAAAGAGTTCTAGGAGGTAGTGAGAACCAGCATTACTTTTCCCCGCTGGCACCTTTGCTGTGGCAGCAAAACCTGGACGTTTGTCTTTTTTGCTCCGGAGGCTGCCGAAAGCGAAAACAGGTGCTTTTGAGGATTGAGTCCGCAGGAAAGCAGAGAGGGCCAAATTGTCTGGGGCATTTGAAAGAGTTCCAGGAGGTAGTGAGAACCAGCATTACTTTTCCCCGCTGGCACCTTTGCTGTGGCAGCAAAACCTGGACGTTTGTCTTTTTTGCTCCGGAGGTTGCCGAAAGCAAAAACAGGTGCTTTTGAGGATGGAGTCCGCAGGAAAGCAGAGAGGGCCAAATTGTCTGGGGCATTTGAAAGAGTTCCAGGAGGTAGTGAGAACCAGCATTACTTTTGCCCGCTGGCACCTTTGCTGTGGCAGCAAAACCTGGACGTTTGTCTTTTTTGCTCTGGAGGCTGCCGAAAGCGAAAACAGGTGCTTTTGAGGATGGAGTCCGCAGGAAAGCAGAGAGGGCCAAATTGTCTGGGGCATTTGAAAGAGTTCCAGGAGGCAGTGAGAACCAGCATTACTTTTCCCGGCTGGCACCTTTGCTGTGGCAGCAAAACCTGGACGTTTGCTTTTTTCCTCCGGAGGCTGCCGAAAGCGAAAACAGGTGCTTTTGAGGATGGAGTCCGCAGGAAAGCAGAGAGGGCCAAATTGTCTGGGGCATTTGAAAGGGTTCCAGGAGGCAGTGAGAACCAGCATTACTTTTGCCCGCTGGCACGTTTGCTGTGGCAGGAAAACCTGGACGTTTGTCTTTTTTGCTCCTGAGGTTGCCGAAAGCGAAAACAGGTGCTTTTGAGGATGGAGTCCGCAGGAAAGCAGAGAGGGCCAAATTGTCTGTGGCTTTTGAAGAGGTTCCAGGAGGTAATGAGGACCAGCATTACTTTTCCCCGCTGGCACCTTTGCTGTGGCAGCAAAAGCTGGACGTTTGTCTTTTTTGCTCCGGAGGCTGCCGAAAGCGAAAACAGGTGCTTTTGAGGATGGAGTTCGCAGGAAAGCAGAGAGGGCCAAATTGTCTGGGGCATTTGAAAGAGTTCTAGGAGGTAGTGAGAACCAGCATTACTTTTCCCGGCTGGCACCTTTGCTGTGGCATCAAAACCTGGACGTTTGTCTTTTTTGCTCCGGAGGTTGCCGAAAGCCAAAACAGGTGCTTTGCGGAAGAAGTCCGCAGGAAAGCAGAGAGGGCCAAATTGTCTGTGGCATTTGAAGAGGTTCCAGGACGCACTGAGAACCAGCATTACTTTTCCCCGCTGGCATCTTTGCTGTGGCAGCAAAACCTGGACGTTTGTCTTTTTTGCTCCTGAGGTTGCCGAAAGCGAAAACAGGTGCTTTTGAGGATGGAGTCCGCAGGAAAGAAGAGAGGGCCAAATTGTCTGTGGCATTTGAAAGAGTTCTAGGAGATAGTGAGAACCAGCATTACTTTTCCCCGCTGGCACCTTTGCTGTGGCAGCAAAAGCTGGACGTTTGTCTTTTTTGCTCCGGAGGCTGCCGAAAGCGAAAACAGGTGCTTTTGAGGATGGAGTCCGCAGGAAAGCAGAGAGGGCCAAATTGTCTGGGGCATTTGAAAGGGTTCCAGGAGGCAGTGAGAACCAGCATTACTTTTCCCCGCTGGCACCTCTGCTGTGGCAGCAAAATCTGGACGTTTGTCTTTTTTACTCCGGAGGTTGCCGAAAGCAAAAACAGGTGCTTTTGAGCATGGAGTCCGCAGGAAAGCAGAGAGGGCCAAATTGTCTGTGGCATTTGAAAGAGTTCCAGGAGGTAGTGAGAACCAGCATTACTTTTCCCCGCTGGCACCTTTGCTGTGGCAGCAAAAGCTGGACGTTTGTCTTTTTTGCTCTGGAGGCTGCGGAAAGCGAAAAAAGGTGCTTCTGAGGATGGAGTCCGCAGGAAAGCAGAGAGGGCCAAATTGTCTGGGGCATTTGAAAGGGTTCCAGGAGGCAGTGAGAACCAGCATTACTTTTCCCCGCTGGCACCTTTGCTGTGGCAGCAAAAGCTGGACGTTTGTCTTTTTTGCTCCTGAGGATGCCAAAAGCGAAAACAGGTGCTTTTGAGGATGGAGTCCGCAGGAAAGCAGAGAGGGCCAAATAGTCTGTGGCATTTGAAAGAGTTCTAGGAGGTAGTGAGAACCAGCATTACTTTTCCCCGCTGGCACCTTTGCTGTGGCAGCAAAAGCTGGACGTTTGTCTTTTTTGCTCCGGAGGCTGCCGAAAGCGAAAACAGGTGCTTTTGAGGATTGAGTCCGCAGGAAAGCAGAGAGGGCCAAATTGTCTGGGGCATTTGAAAGGGTTCCAGGAGGCAGTGAGAACCAGCATTACTTTTCCCCGCTGGCACCTCTGCTGTGGCAGCAAAATCTGGACGTTTGTCTTTTTTACTCCGGAGGCTGCCGAAAGCGAAAAAAGGTGCTTTTGAGGATGGAGTCCGCAGGAAAGCAGAGAGGGCCAAATTGTCTGGGGCATTTGATAGAGTTCCAGGAGGTAGTGAGAACCAGCATTACTTTTCCCCGCTGGCACCTTTGCTGTGGCAGCAAAACCTGGACGTTTGTCTTTTTTGCTCTAGAGGCTGCCGAAAGCGAAAAAAGGTGCTTTTGAGGATGGAGTCCGCAGGAAAGCAGAGAGGGCCAAATTGTCTGGGGCATTTGAAAGGGTTCCAGGAGGTAGTGAGAACCAGCATTACTTTTCCCCGCTGGCACCTTTGCTGTGGCAGCAAAAGCTGGACGTTTGTCTTTTTTGCTCCTGAGGATGCCAAAAGCGAAAACAGGTGCTTTTGAGGATGGAGTCCGCAGGAAAGCAGAGAGGGCCAAATTGTCTGTGGCATTTGAAAGAGTTCCAGGAGGCAGTGAGAACCAGCATTACTTTTCCCGGCTGGCACCTTTGCTGTGGCATCAAAACCTGGACGTTTGTCTTTTTTGCTCCGGAGGTTGCCGAAAGCCAAAACAGGTGCTTTGCGGAAGAAGTCCGCAGGAAAGCAGAGAGGGCCAAATTGTCTGTGGCATTTGAAGAGGTTCCAGGACGCACTGAGAACCAGCATTACTTTTCCCCGCTGGCATCTTTGCTGTGGCAGCAAAACCTGGACGTTTGTCTTTTTTGCTCCTGAGGTTGCCGAAAGCGAAAACAGGTGCTTTTGAGGATGGAGTCCGCAGGAAAGCAGAGAGGGCCAAATTGTCTGGGGCATTTGAAAGGGTTCCAGGAGGCAGTGAGAACCAGCATTACTTTTCCCCGCTGGCACCTTTGCTGTGGCAGCAAAATCTGGACGTTTGTCTTTTTTACTCCGGACGTTGCCGAAAGCAAAAACAGGTGCTTTTGAGGATGGAGTCCGCAGGAAAGCAGAGAGGGCCAAATTGTCTGGGGCATTTGAAAGAGTTCCAGGAGGTAGTGAGAACCAGCATTACTTTTCCCGGCTGGCACCTTTGCTGTGGCAGCAAAACCTGGACGTTTTTCTTTTTTTGCTCTGGAGGCTGCCGAAAGCGAAAACAGGTGCTTTTGAGGATGGAGTCCGCAGGAAAGCAGAGAGGGCCAAATTGTCTGGGGCATTTGAAAGAGTTCCAGGAGGCAGTGAGAACCAGCATTACTTTTCCCGGCTGGCACCTTTGCTGTGGCAGCAAAACCTGGACGTTTGCTTTTTTCCTTCGGAGGCTGCCGAAAGCGAAAACAGGTGCTTTTGAGGATGGAGTCCGCAGGAAAGCAGAGAGGGCCAAATTGTCTGGCACATTTGAAAGGGTTCCAGGAGGCAGTGAGAACCAGCATTACTTTTGCCCGCTGGCACCTTTGCTGTGGCAGCAAAAGCTGGACGTTTGTCTTTTTTGCTCCTGAGGTTGCCGAAAGCGAAAACAGGTGCTTTTTAGGATGGAGTCCGCAGGAAAGCAGAGAGGGCCAAATTGTCTGTGGCCTTTGAAGAGGTTGCAGGAGGTAATGAGGACCAGCATTACTTTTCCCCGCTGGCACCTTTGCTGTGGCAGCAAAAGCTGGACGTTTGTCTTTTTTGCTCCGGAGGCTGCCGAAAGCGAAAACAGGTGCTTTTGAGGATGGAGTCCGCAGGAAAGCAGAGAGGGCCAAATTGTCTGGGGCATTTGAAAGGGTTCCAGGAGGCAGTGAGAACCAGCATTACTTTTCCCCGCTGGCACCTTTGCTGTGGCAGCAAAAGCTGGACGTTTTTCTTTTTTGCTCCGGAGGCTGCCGAAAGCGAAAACAGGTGCTTTTGAGGATGGAGTCCGCAGGAAAGCAGAGAGGGCCAAATTGTCTGGGGCATTTGAAAGAGTTCCAGGAGGTAGTGAGAACCAGCATTACTTTTCCCCGCTGGCACCTTTGCTGTGGCAGCAAAAGCTGGACGTTTGTCTTTTTTGCTCTGGAGGCTGCCGAAAGCGAAAAAAGGTGCTTTTGAGGATGGAGTCCGCAGGAAAGCAGAGAGGGCCAAATTGTCTGGGGCATTTGAAAGGGTTCCAGGAGGCAGTGAGAACCAGCATTACTTTTCCCCGCTGGCACCTTTGCTGTGGCAGCAAAAGCTGGACGTTTTTCTTTTTTGCTCCTGAGGATGCCAAAAGCGAAAACAGGTGCTTTTGAGGATGGAGTCCGCAGGAAAGCAGAGAGGGCCAAATAGTCTGTGGCATTTGAAAGAGTTCTAGGAGGTAGTGAGAACCAGCATTACTTTTCCCCGCTGGCACCTTTGCTGTGGCAGCAAAAGCTGGACGTTTGTCTTTTTTGCTCCGGAGGCTGCCGAAAGCGAAAACAGGTGCTTTTGAGGATGGAGTCCGCAGGAAAGCAGAGAGGGCCAAATTGTCTGGGGCATTTGAAAGGGTTCCAGGAGGCAGTGAGAACCAGCATTACTTTTCCCCGCTGGCACCTCTGCTGTGGCAGCAAAATCTGGACGTTTGTCTTTTTTACTCCGGAGGTTGCCGAAAGCAAAAACAGGTGCTTTTGAGCATGGAGTCCGCAGGAAAGCAGAGAGGGCCAAATTGTCTGTGGCATTTGAAAGAGTTCCAGGAGGTAGTGAGAACCAGCATTACTTTTCCCCGCTGGCACCTTTGCTGTGGCAGCAAAAGCTGGACGTTTGTCTTTTTTGCTCTGGAGGCTGCGGAAAGCGAAAAAAGGTGCTTCTGAGGATGGAGTCCGCAGGAAAGCAGAGAGGGCCAAATTGTCTGGGGCATTTGAAAGGGTTCCAGGAGGCAACGAGAACCAGCATTACTTTTCCCCGCTGGCACCTTTGCTGTGGCAGCAAAAGCTGGACGTTTGTCTTTTTTGCTCCTGAGGATGCCAAAAGCGAAAACAGGTGCTTTTGAGGATGGAGTCCGCAGGAAAGCAGAGAGGGCCAAATAGTCTGGGGCATTTGAAAGAGTTCTAGGAGGTAGTGAGAACCAGCATTACTTTTCCCCGCTGGCACCTTTGCTGTGGCAGCAAAAGCTGGACGTTTGTCTTTTTGCTCCGGAGGCTGCCGAAAGCGAAAACAGGTGCTTTTGAGGATTGAGTCCGCAGGAAAGCAGAGAGGGCCAAATTGTCTGGGGCATTTGAAAGGGTTCCAGGAGGCAGTGAGAACCAGCATTACTTTTCCCCGCTGGCACCTCTGCTGTGGCAGCAAAATCTGGACGTTTGTCTTTTTTACTCCGGAGGCTGCCGAAAGCGAAAAAAGGTGCTTTTGAGGATGGAGTCCGCAGGAAAGCAGAGAGGGCCAAATTGTCTGGGGCATTTGATAGAGTTCCAGGAGGTAGTGAGAACCAGCATTACTTTTCCCCGCTGGCACCTTTGCTGTGGCAGCAAAACCTGGACGTTTGTCTTTTTTGCTCTAGAGGCTGCCGAAAGCGAAAAAAGGTGCTTTTGAGGATGGAGTCCGCAGGAAAGCAGAGAGGGCCAAATTGTCTGGGGCATTTGAAAGGGTTCCAGGAGGCAGTGAGAACCAGCATTACTTTTCCCCGCTGGCACCTTTGCTGTGGCAGCAAAAGCTGGACGTTTGTCTTTTTTGCTCCTGAGTTTTCCGAAAGCGAAAACAGGTGCTTTTGAGGATGGAGTCCGCAGGAAAGCAGAGAGGGCCAAATTGTCTGTGGCATTTGAAAGAGTTCCAGGAGGCAGTGAGAACCAGCATTACTTTTCCCGGCTGGCACCTTTGCTGTGGCATCAAAACCTGGACGTTTGTCTTTTTTGCTCCGGAGGTTGCCGAAAGCCAAAACAGGTGCTTTGCGGAAGAAGTCCGCAGGAAAGCAGAGAGGGCCAAATTGTCTGTGGCATTTGAAGAGGTTCCAGGACGCACTGAGAACCAGCATTACTTTTCCCCGCTGGCATCTTTGCTGTGGCAGCAAAACCTGGACGTTTGTCTTTTTTGCTCTGGAGGCTGCCGAAAGCGAAAACAGGTGCTTTTGAGGATGGAGTCCGCAGGAAAGCAGAGAGGGCCAAATTGTCTGGGGCATTTGAAAGGGTTCCAGGAGGCAGTGAGAACCAGCATTACTTTTCCCCGCTGGCACCTTTGCTGTGGCAGCAAAATCTGGACGTTTGTCTTTTTTACTCCGGACGTTGCCGAAAGCAAAAACAGGTGCTTTTGAGGATGGAGTCCGCAGGAAAGCAGAGAGGGCCAAATTGTCTGGGGCATTTGAAAGAGTTCCAGGAGGCAGTGAGAACCAGCATTACTTTTCCCGGCTGGCACCTTTGCTGTGGCAGCAAAACCTGGACGTTTTTCTTTTTTGCTCTGGAGGCTGCCGAAAGCGAAAACAGGTGCTTTTGAGGATGGAGTCCGCAGGAAAGCAGAGAGGGCCAAATTGTCTGGGGCATTTGAAAGGGTTCCAGGAGGCAGTGAGAACCAGCATTACTTTTCCCGGCTGGCACCTTTGCTGTGGCAGCAAAACCTGGACGTTTGCTTTTTTCCTTCGGAGGCTGCCGAAAGCGAAAACAGGTGCTTTTGAGGATGGAGTCCGCAGGAAAGCAGAGAGGGCCAAATTGTCTGGGGCATTTGAAAGGGTTCCAGGAGGCAGTGAGAACCAGCATTACTTTTGCCCGCTGGCACCTTTGCTGTGGCAGCAAAAGCTGGACGTTTGTCTTTTTTGCTCCTGAGGTTGCCGAAAGCGAAAACAGGTGCTTTTGAGGATGGAGTCCGCAGGAAAGCAGAGAGGGCCAAATTGTCTGTGGCCTTTGAAGAGGTTGCAGGAGGTAATGAGGACCAGCATTACTTTTCCCCGCTGGCACCTTTGCTGTGGCAGCAAAAGCTGGACGTTTGTCTTTTTTGCTCCGGAGGCTGCCGAAAGCGAAAACAGGTGCTTTTGAGGATGGAGTCCGCAGGAAAGCAGAGAGGGCCAAATTGTCTGGGGCATTTGAAAGAGTTCCAGGAGGCAGTGAGAACCAGCATTACTTTTCCCCGCTGGCACCTTTGCTGTGGCAGCAAAAGCTGGACGTTTGTCTTTTTTGCTCCGGAGGCTGCCGAAAGCGAAAACAGGTGCTTTTGAGGATGGAGTCCGCAGGAAAGCAGAGAGGGCCAAATTGTCTGTGGCATTTGAAAGAGTTCCAGGAGGTAGTGAGAACCAGCATTACTTTTCCCCGCTGGCACCTTTGCTGTGGCAGCAAAAGCTGGACGTTTGTCTTTTTTGCTCTGGAGGCTGCCGAAAGCGAAAAAAGGTGCTTCTGAGGATGGAGTCCGCAGGAAAGCAGAGAGGGCCAAATTGTCTGGGGCATTTGAAAGGGTTCCAGGAGGCAGTGAGAACCAGCATTACTTTTCCCCGCTGGCACCTTTGCTGTGGCAGCAAAAGCTGGACGTTTTTCTTTTTTGCTCCTGAGGATGCCAAAAGCGAAAACAGGTGCTTTTGAGGATGGAGTCCGCAGGAAAGCAGAGAGGGCCAAATAGTCTGTGGCATTTGAAAGAGTTCTAGGAGGTAGTGAGAACCAGCATTACTTTTCCCCGCTGGCACCTTTGCTGTGGCAGCAAAACCTGGACGTTTGTCTTTTTTGCTCCGGAGGCTGCCGAAAGCGAAAACAGGTGCTTTTGAGGATTGAGTCCACAGGAAAGCAGAGAGGGCCAAATTGTCTGGGGCATTTGAAAGGGTTCCAGGAGGCAGTGAGAACCAGCATTACTTTTCCCCGCTGGCACCTCTGCTGTGGCAGCAAAATCTGGACGTTTGTCTTTTTTACTCCGGAGGCTGCCGAAAGCGAAAAAAGGTGCTTTTGAGGATGGAGTCCGCAGGAAAGCAGAGAGGGCCAAATTGTCTGGGGCATTTGAAAGAGTTCCAGGAGGTAGTGAGAACCAGCATTACTTTTCCCCGCTGGCACCTTTGCTGTGGCAGCAAAACCTGGACGTTTGTCTTTTTTGCTCTAGAGGCTGCCGAAAGCGAAAAAAGGTGCTTTTGAGGATAGAGTCCGCAGGAAAGCAGAGAGGGCCAAATTGTCTGGGGCATTTGAAAGGGTTCCAGGAGGCAGTGAGAACCAGCATTACTTTTCCCCGCTGGCACCTTTGCTGTGGCAGCAAAAGCTGGACGTTTGTCTTTTTTGCTCCTGAGGATGCCAAAAGCGAAAACAGGTGCTTTTGAGGATGGAGTCCGCAGGAAAGCAGAGAGGGCCAAATTGTCTGTGGCATTTGAAAGAGTTCCAGGAGGCAGTGAGAACCAGCATTACTTTTCCCGGCTGGCACCTTTGCTGTGGCATCAAAACCTGGACGTTTGTCTTTTTTGCTCCGGAGGTTGCCGAAAGCCAAAACAGGTGCTTTTGCGGACGAAGTCCGCAGGAAAGCAGAGAGGGCCAAATTGTCTGTGGCATTTGAAGAGGTTCCAGGACGCACTGAGAACCAGCATTACTTTTCCCCGCTGGCATCTTTGCTGTGGCAGCAAAACCTGGACGTTTGTCTTTTTTGCTCCTGAGGTTGCCGAAAGCGAAAACAGGTGCTTTTGAGGATGGAGTGTGCAGGAAAGCAGAGAGGGCCAAATTGTCTGGGGCATTTGAAAGGGTTCCAGGAGGCAGTGAGAACCAGCATTACTTTTCCCCGCTGGCACCTTTGCTGTGGCAGCAAAATCTGGACGTTTGTCTTTTTTACTCCGGAGGTTGCCGAAAGCAAAAACAGGTGCTTTTGAGGATGGAGTCCGCAGGAAAGCAGAGAGGGCCAAATTGTCTGGGGCATTTGAAAGAGTTCCAGGAGGTAGTGAGAACCAGCATTACATTTGCCCGCTGGCACCTTTGCTGTGGCAGCAAAACCTGGACGTTTTTCTTTTTTGCTCTGGAGGCTGCCGAAAGCGAAAACAGGTGCTTTTGAGGATGGAGTCCGCAGGAAAGCAGAGAGGGCCAAATTGTCTGGGGCATTTGAAAGAGTTCCAGGAGGCAGTGAGAACCAGCATTACTTTTCCCGGCTGGCACCTTTGCTGTGGCAGCAAAACCTGGACGTTTGCTTTTTTCCTCCGGAGGCTGCCGAAAGCGAAAACAAGTGCTTTTGAGGATGGAGTCCGCAGGAAAGCAGAGAGGGCCAAATTGTCTGGGGCATTTGAAAGGGTTCCAGGAGGCAGTGAGAACCAGCATTACTTTTGCCCGCTGGCACCTTTGCTGTGGCAGCAAAACCTGGACGTTTGTCTTTTTTGCTCCTGAGGTGTCCGAAAGCGAAAACAGGTGCTTTTGAGGATGGAGTCCGCAGGAAAGCAGAGAGGGCCAAATTGTCTGTGGCTTTTGAAGAGGTTCCAGGAGGTAATGAGGACCAGCATTACTTTTCCCCGCTGGCACCTTTGCTGTGGCAGCAAAAGCTGGACGTTTGTCTTTTTTGCTCCGGAGGCTGCCGAAAGCGAAAACAGGTGCTTTTGAGGATGGAGTCCGCAGGAAAGCAGAGAGGGCCAAATTGTCTGGGGCATTTGAAAGGGTTCCAGGAGGCAGTGAGAACCAGCATTACTTTTCCCCGCTGGCACCTTTGCTGTGGCAGCAAAAGCTGGACGTTTGTCTTTTTTGCTCCGGAGGCTGCCGAAAGCGAAAACAGGTGCTTTTGAGGATGGAGTCCGCAGGAAAGCAGAGAGGGCCAAATTGTCTGGGGCATTTGAAAGGGTTCCAGGAGGCAGTGAGAACCAGCATTACTTTTCCCGGCTGGCACCTTTGCTGTGGCAGCAAAAGCTAGACGTTTGTCTTTTTTGCCTCGGAGGCTGCCGAAAGCGAAAACAGGTGCTTTTGAGGATAGAGTCCGCAGGAAAGCAGAGAGGGCCAAATTGTCTGTGGCATTTGAAGAGGTTCCAGGACGCAGTGAGAACCAGCATTACTTTTCCCCGCTGGCATCTTTGCTGTGGCAGCAAAACCTGGACGTTTGTCTTTTTTGCTCCGGAGGCTGCCGAAAGCGAAAACAGGTGCTTTTGAGGATGGAGTCCGCAGGAAAGCAGAGAGGGCCAAATTGTCTGGGGCATTTGAAAGGGTTCCAGGAGGCAGTGAGAACCAGCATTACTTTTCCCCGCTGGCACCTTTGCTGTGGCAGCAAAAGCTGGACGTTTGTCTTTTTTGCTCCTGAGGATGCCAAAAGCGAAAACAGGTGCTTTTGAGGATGGAGTCCGCAGGAAAGCAGAGAGGGCCAAATTGTCTGGGGCATTTGAAAGGGTTCCAGGAGGCAGTGAGAACCAGCATTACTTTTCCCCGCTGGCACCTTTGCTGTGGCAGCAAAATCTGGACGTTTGTCTTTTTTACTCCGGAGGTTGCCGAAAGCAAAAACAGGTGCTTTTGAGGATGGAGTCCGCAGGAAAGCAGAGAGGGCCAAATTGTCTGGGGCATTTGAAAGAGTTCCAGGAGGTAGTGAGAACCAGCATTACTTTTGCCCGCTGGCACCTTTGCTGTGGCAGCAAAACCTGGACGTTTTTCTTTTTTGCTCTGGAGGCTGCCGAAAGCGAAAACAGGTGCTTTTGAGGATGGAGTCCGCAGGAAAGCAGAGAGGGCCAAATTGTCTGTGGCATTTGAAAGGGTTCCAGGAGGCAGTGAGAACCAGCATTACTTTTGCCCGCTGGCACCTTTGCTGTGGCAGCAAAACCTGGACGTTTGTCTTTTTTGCTCCTGAGGTTGCCGAAAGCGAAAACAGGTGCTTTTGAGGATGGAGTCCGCAGGAAAGCAGAGAGGGCCAAATTGTCTGTGGCTTTTGAAGAGGTTCCAGGAGGTAATGAGGACCAGCATTACTTTTCCCCGCTGGCACCTTTGCTGTGGCAGCAAAAGCTGGACGTTTGTCTTTTTTGCTCCGGAGGCTGCCGAAAGCGAAAACAGGTGCTTTTGAGGATGGAGTCCGCAGGAAAGCAGAGAGGGCCAAATAGTCTGGGGCATTTGAAAGGGTTCCAGGAGGCAGTGAGAACCAGCATTACTTTTCCCCGCTGGCACCTTTGCTGTGGCAGCAAAAGCTGGACGTTTGTCTTTTTTGCTCCGGAGGCTGCCGAAAGCGAAAACAGGTGCTTTTGAGGATGGAGTCCGCAGGAAAGCAGAGAGGGCCAAATTGTCTTGGGCATTTGAAAGAGTTCCAGGAGGCAGTGAGAACCAGCATTACTTTTCCCGGCTGGCACCTTTGCTGTGGCAGCAAAAGCTAGACGTTTGTCTTTTTTGCCTCGGAGGCTGCCGAAAGCGAAAACAGGTGCTTTTGAGGATAGAGTCCGCAGGAAAGCAGAGAGGGCCAAATTGTCTGTGGCATTTGAAGAGGTTCCAGGACGCAGTGAGAACCAGCATTACTTTTCCCCGCTGGCATCTTTGCTGTGGCAGCAAAACCTGGACGTTTGTCTTTTTTGCTCCTGAGGTTGCCGAAAGCGAAAACAGGTGCTTTTGAGGATGGAGTCCGCAGGAAAGAAGAGAGGGCCAAATTGTCTGTGGCATTTGAAAGAGTTCTAGGAGGTAGTGAGAACCAGCATTACTTTTCCCCGCTGGCACCTTTGCTGTGGCAGCAAAACCTGGATGTTTGTCTTTTTTGCTCCGGAGGCTGCCGAAAGCGAAAACAGGTGCTTTTGAGGATTGAGTCCGCAGGAAAGCAGAGAGGGCCAAATTGTCTGGGGCATTTGAAAGGGTTCCAGGAGGCAGTGAGAACCAGCATTACTTTTCCCCGCTGGCACCTCTGCTGTGGCAGCAAAATCTGGACGTTTGTCTTTTTTACTCCGGAGGCTGCCGAAAGCGAAAAAAGGTGCTTTTGAGGATGGAGTCCGCAGGAAAGCAGAGAGGGCCAAATTGTCTGGGGCATTTGAAAGAGTTCCAGGAGGTAGTGAGAACCAGCATTACTTTTCCCCGCTGGCACCTTTGCTGTGGCAGCAAAACCTGGACGTTTGTCTTTTTTGCTCTAGAGGCTGCCGAAAGCGAAAAAAGGTGCTTTTGAGGATGGAGTCCGCAGGAAAGCAGAGAGGGCCAAATTGTCTGGGGCATTTGAAAGGGTTCCAGGAGGCAGTGAGAACCAGCATTACTTTTCCCCGCTGGCACCTTTGCTGTGGCAGCAAAAGCTGGACGTTTGTCTTTTTTGCTCCTGAGGATGCCAAAAGCGAAAACAGGTGCTTTTGAGGATGGAGTCCGCAGGAAAGCAGAGAGGGCCAAATTGTCTGTGGCATTTGAAAGAGTTCCAGGAGGCAGTGAGAACCAGCATTACTTTTCCCGGCTGGCACCTTTGCTGTGGCATCAAAACCTGGACGTTTGTCTTTTTTGCTCCGGAGGTTGCCGAAAGCCAAAACAGGTGCTTTTGCGGAAGAAGTCCGCAGGAAAGCAGAGAGGGCCAAATTGTCTGTGGCATTTGAAGAGGTTCCAGGACGCACTGAGAACCAGCATTACTTTTCCCCGCTGGCACCTTTGCTGTGGCAGCAAAAGCTGGACGTTTGTCTTTTTTGCTCCTGAGGTTGCCGAAAGCGAAAACAGGTGCTTTTGAGGATGGAGTCCGCAGGAAAGCAGAGAGGGCCAAATTGTCTGGGGCATTTGAAAGAGTTCCAGGAGGCAGTGAGAACCAGCATTACTTTTCCCGGCTGGCACCTTTGCTGTGGCAGCAAAACCTGGACGTTTGCTTTTTTCCTCCGGAGGCTGCCGAAAGCGAAAACAGGTGCTTTTGAGGATGGAGTCCGCAGGAAAGCAGAGAGGGCCAAATTGTCTGGGGCATTTGAAAGAGTTCCAGGAGGCAGTGAGAACCAGCATTACTTTTCCCGGCTGGCACCTTTGCTGTGGCAGCAAAACCTGGACGTTTGCTTTTTTCCTCCGGAGGCTGCCGAAAGCGAAAACAAGTGCTTTTGAGGATGGAGTCCGCAGGAAAGCAGAGAGGGCCAAATTGTCTGGGGCATTTGAAAGGGTTCCAGGAGGCAGTGAGAACCAGCATTACTTTTGCCCGCTGGCACCTTTGCTGTGGCAGCAAAACCTGGACGTTTGTCTTTTTTGCTCCTGAGGTGTCCGAAAGCGAAAACAGGTGCTTTTGAGGATGGAGTCCGCAGGAAAGCAGAGAGGGCCAAATTGTCTGTGGCTTTTGAAGAGGTTCCAGGAGGTAATGAGGACCAGCATTACTTTTCCCCGCTGGCACCTTTGCTGTGGCAGCAAAAGCTGGACGTTTGTCTTTTTTGCTCCGGAGGCTGCCGAAAGCGAAAACAGGTGCTTTTGAGGATGGAGTCCGCAGGAAAGCAGAGAGGGCCAAATTGTCTGGGGCATTTGAAAGGGTTCCAGGAGGCAGTGAGAACCAGCATTACTTTTCCCCGCTGGCACCTTTGCTGTGGCAGCAAAAGCTGGACGTTTGTCTTTTTTGCTCCGGAGGCTGCCGAAAGCGAAAACAGGTGCTTTTGAGGATGGAGTCCGCAGGAAAGCAGAGAGGGCCAAATTGTCTGGGGCATTTGAAAGGGTTCCAGGAGGCAGTGAGAACCAGCATTACTTTTCCCGGCTGGCACCTTTGCTGTGGCAGCAAAAGCTAGACGTTTGTCTTTTTTGCCTCGGAGGCTGCCGAAAGCGAAAACAGGTGCTTTTGAGGATAGAGTCCGCAGGAAAGCAGAGAGGGCCAAATTGTCTGTGGCATTTGAAGAGGTTCCAGGACGCAGTGAGAACCAGCATTACTTTTCCCCGCTGGCATCTTTGCTGTGGCAGCAAAACCTGGACGTTTGTCTTTTTTGCTCCGGAGGCTGCCGAAAGCGAAAACAGGTGCTTTTGAGGATGGAGTCCGCAGGAAAGCAGAGAGGGCCAAATTGTCTGGGGCATTTGAAAGGGTTCCAGGAGGCAGTGAGAACCAGCATTACTTTTCCCCGCTGGCACCTTTGCTGTGGCAGCAAAAGCTGGACGTTTGTCTTTTTTGCTCCTGAGGATGCCAAAAGCGAAAACAGGTGCTTTTGAGGATGGAGTCCGCAGGAAAGCAGAGAGGGCCAAATTGTCTGGGGCATTTGAAAGGGTTCCAGGAGGCAGTGAGAACCAGCATTACTTTTCCCCGCTGGCACCTTTGCTGTGGCAGCAAAATCTGGACGTTTGTCTTTTTTACTCCGGAGGTTGCCGAAAGCAAAAACAGGTGCTTTTGAGGATGGAGTCCGCAGGAAAGCAGAGAGGGCCAAATTGTCTGGGGCATTTGAAAGAGTTCCAGGAGGTAGTGAGAACCAGCATTACTTTTGCCCGCTGGCACCTTTGCTGTGGCAGCAAAACCTGGACGTTTTTCTTTTTTGCTCTGGAGGCTGCCGAAAGCGAAAACAGGTGCTTTTGAGGATGGAGTCCGCAGGAAAGCAGAGAGGGCCAAATTGTCTGTGGCATTTGAAAGGGTTCCAGGAGGCAGTGAGAACCAGCATTACTTTTGCCCGCTGGCACCTTTGCTGTGGCAGCAAAACCTGGACGTTTGTCTTTTTTGCTCCTGAGGTTGCCGAAAGCGAAAACAGGTGCTTTTGAGGATGGAGTCCGCAGGAAAGCAGAGAGGGCCAAATTGTCTGTGGCTTTTGAAGAGGTTCCAGGAGGTAATGAGGACCAGCATTACTTTTCCCCGCTGGCACCTTTGCTGTGGCAGCAAAAGCTGGACGTTTGTCTTTTTTGCTCCGGAGGCTGCCGAAAGCGAAAACAGGTGCTTTTGAGGATGGAGTCCGCAGGAAAGCAGAGAGGGCCAAATAGTCTGGGGCATTTGAAAGGGTTCCAGGAGGCAGTGAGAACCAGCATTACTTTTCCCCGCTGGCACCTTTGCTGTGGCAGCAAAAGCTGGACGTTTGTCTTTTTTGCTCCGGAGGCTGCCGAAAGCGAAAACAGGTGCTTTTGAGGATGGAGTCCGCAGGAAAGCAGAGAGGGCCAAATTGTCTTGGGCATTTGAAAGAGTTCCAGGAGGCAGTGAGAACCAGCATTACTTTTCCCGGCTGGCACCTTTGCTGTGGCAGCAAAAGCTAGACGTTTGTCTTTTTTGCCTCGGAGGCTGCCGAAAGCGAAAACAGGTGCTTTTGAGGATAGAGTCCGCAGGAAAGCAGAGAGGGCCAAATTGTCTGTGGCATTTGAAGAGGTTCCAGGACGCAGTGAGAACCAGCATTACTTTTCCCCGCTGGCATCTTTGCTGTGGCAGCAAAACCTGGACGTTTGTCTTTTTTGCTCCTGAGGTTGCCGAAAGCGAAAACAGGTGCTTTTGAGGATGGAGTCCGCAGGAAAGAAGAGAGGGCCAAATTGTCTGTGGCATTTGAAAGAGTTCTAGGAGGTAGTGAGAACCAGCATTACTTTTCCCCGCTGGCACCTTTGCTGTGGCAGCAAAACCTGGATGTTTGTCTTTTTTGCTCCGGAGGCTGCCGAAAGCGAAAACAGGTGCTTTTGAGGATTGAGTCCGCAGGAAAGCAGAGAGGGCCAAATTGTCTGGGGCATTTGAAAGGGTTCCAGGAGGCAGTGAGAACCAGCATTACTTTTCCCCGCTGGCACCTCTGCTGTGGCAGCAAAATCTGGACGTTTGTCTTTTTTACTCCGGAGGCTGCCGAAAGCGAAAAAAGGTGCTTTTGAGGATGGAGTCCGCAGGAAAGCAGAGAGGGCCAAATTGTCTGGGGCATTTGAAAGAGTTCCAGGAGGTAGTGAGAACCAGCATTACTTTTCCCCGCTGGCACCTTTGCTGTGGCAGCAAAACCTGGACGTTTGTCTTTTTTGCTCTAGAGGCTGCCGAAAGCGAAAAAAGGTGCTTTTGAGGATGGAGTCCGCAGGAAAGCAGAGAGGGCCAAATTGTCTGGGGCATTTGAAAGGGTTCCAGGAGGCAGTGAGAACCAGCATTACTTTTCCCCGCTGGCACCTTTGCTGTGGCAGCAAAAGCTGGACGTTTGTCTTTTTTGCTCCTGAGGATGCCAAAAGCGAAAACAGGTGCTTTTGAGGATGGAGTCCGCAGGAAAGCAGAGAGGGCCAAATTGTCTGTGGCATTTGAAAGAGTTCCAGGAGGCAGTGAGAACCAGCATTACTTTTCCCGGCTGGCACCTTTGCTGTGGCATCAAAACCTGGACGTTTGTCTTTTTTGCTCCGGAGGTTGCCGAAAGCCAAAACAGGTGCTTTTGCGGAAGAAGTCCGCAGGAAAGCAGAGAGGGCCAAATTGTCTGTGGCATTTGAAGAGGTTCCAGGACGCACTGAGAACCAGCATTACTTTTCCCCGCTGGCACCTTTGCTGTGGCAGCAAAAGCTGGACGTTTGTCTTTTTTGCTCCTGAGGTTGCCGAAAGCGAAAACAGGTGCTTTTGAGGATGGAGTCCGCAGGAAAGCAGAGAGGGCCAAATTGTCTGGGGCATTTGAAAGAGTTCCAGGAGGCAGTGAGAACCAGCATTACTTTTCCCGGCTGGCACCTTTGCTGTGGCAGCAAAACCTGGACGTTTGCTTTTTTCCTCCGGAGGCTGCCGAAAGCGAAAACAGGTGCTTTTGAGGATGGAGTCCGCAGGAAAGCAGAGAGGGCCAAATTGTCTGGGGCATTTGAAAGGGTTCCAGGAGGCAGTGAGAACCAGCATTACTTTTGCCCGCTGGCACCTTTGCTGTGGCAGGAAAACCTGGACGTTTGTCTTTTTTGCTCCTGAGGTTGCCGAAAGCGAAAACAGGTGCTTTTGAGGATGGAGTCCGCAGGAAAGCAGAGAGGGCCAAATTGTCTGTGGCTTTTGAAGAGGTTCCAGGAGGCAGTGAGAACCAGCATTACTTTTCCCGGCTGGCACCTTTGCTGTGGCAGCAAAAGCTAGACGTTTGTCTTTTTTGCCTCGGAGGCTGCCGAAAGCGAAAACAGGTGCTTTTGAGGATAGAGTCCGCAGGAAAGCAGAGAGGGCCAAATTGTCTGTGGCATTTGAAGAGGTTCCAGGACGCAGTGAGAACCAGCATTACTTTTCCCCGCTGGCATCTTTGCTGTGGCAGCAAAACCTGGACGTTTGTCTTTTTTGCTCCTGAGGTTGCCGAAAGCGAAAACAGGTGCTTTTGAGGATGGAGTCCGCAGGAAAGAAGAGAGGGCCAAATTGTCTGTGGCATTTGAAAGAGTTCTAGGAGGTAGTGAGAACCAGCATTACTTTTCCCCGCTGGCACCTTTGCTGTGGCAGCAAAACCTGGATGTTTGTCTTTTTTGCTCCTGAGGATGCCAAAAGCGAAAACAGGTGCTTTTGAGGATGGAGTCCGCAGGAAAGCAGAGAGGGCCAAATGGTCTGGGGCATTTGAAAGAGTTCCAGGAGGCAGTGAGAACCAGCATTACTTTTCCCGGCTGGCACCTTTGCTGTGGCATCAAAACCTGGACGTTTGTCTTTTTTGCTCCGGAGGTTGCCGAAAGCCAAAACAGGTGCTTTTGCGGAAGAAGTCCGCAGGAAAGCAGAGAGGGCCAAATTGTCTGTGGCATTTGAAGAGGTTCCAGGACGCACTGAGAACCAGCATTACTTTTCCCCGCTGGCACCTTTGCTGTGGCAGCAAAAGCTGGACGTTTGTCTTTTTTGCTCCTGAGGTTGCCGAAAGCGAAAACAGGTGCTTTTGAGGATGGAGTCCGCAGGAAAGCAGAGAGGGCCAAATTGTCTGGGGCATTTGAAAGAGTTCCAGGAGGCAGTGAGAACCAGCATTACTTTTCCCGGCTGGCACCTTTGCTGTGGCAGCAAAACCTGGACGTTTGCTTTTTTCCTCCGGAGGCTGCCGAAAGCGAAAACAGGTGCTTTTGAGGATGGAGTCCGCAGGAAAGCAGAGAGGGCCAAATTGTCTGGGGCATTTGAAAGGGTTCCAGGAGGCAGTGAGAACCAGCATTACTTTTGCCCGCTGGCACCTTTGCTGTGGCAGGAAAACCTGGACGTTTGTCTTTTTTGCTCCTGAGGTTGCCGAAAGCGAAAACAGGTGCTTTTGAGGATGGAGTCCGCAGGAAAGCAGAGAGGGCCAAATTGTCTGTGGCTTTTGAAGAGGTTCCAGGAGGTAATGAGGACCAGCATTACTTTTCCCCGCTGGCACCTTTGCTGTGGCAGCAAAAGCTGGACGTTTGTCTTTTTTGCTCCGGAGGCTGCCGAAAGCGAAAACAGGTGCTTTTGAGGATGGAGTCCGCAGGAAAGCAGAGAGGGCCAAATTGTCTGGGGCATTTGAAAGGGTTCCAGGAGGCAGTGAGAACCAGCATTACTTTTCCCCGCTGGCACCTTTGCTGTGGCAGCAAAAGCTGGACGTTTGTCTTTTTTGCTCCGGAGGCTGCCGAAAGCGAAAACAGGTGCTTTTGAGGATGGAGTCCGCAGGAAAGCAGAGAGGGCCAAATTGTCTGGGGCATTTGAAAGAGTTCCAGGAGGCAGTGAGAACCAGCATTACTTTTCCCGGCTGGCACCTTTGCTGTGGCAGCAAAAGCTAGACGTTTGTCTTTTTTGCCTCGGAGGCTGCCGAAAGCGAAAACAGGTGCTTTTGAGGATAGAGTCCGCAGGAAAGCAGAGAGGGCCAAATTGTCTGTGGCATTTGAAGAGGTTCCAGGACGCAGTGAGAACCAGCATTACTTTTCCCCGCTGGCATCTTTGCTGTGGCAGCAAAAGCTGGACGTTTGTCTTTTTTGCTCCTGAGGTTGCCGAAAGCGAAAACAGGTGCTTTTGAGGATGGAGTCCGCAGGAAAGAAGAGAGGGCCAAATTGTCTGTGGCATTTGAAAGAGTTCTAGGAGGTAGTGAGAACCAGCATTACTTTTCCCCGCTGGCACCTTTGCTGTGGCAGCAAAACCTGGACGTTTGTCTTTTTTGCTCCGGAGGCTGCCGAAAGCGAAAACAGGTGCTTTTGAGGAATGAGTCCGCAGGAAAGCAGAGAGGGCCAAATTGTCTGGGGCATTTGAAAGGGTTTCAGGAGGCAGTGAGAACCAGCATTACTTTTCCCCGCTGGCACCTCTGCTGTGGCAGCAAAATCTGGACGTTTGTCTTTTTTACTCCGGAGGCTGCCGAAAGCGAAAAAAGGTGCTTTTGAGGATGGAGTCCGCAGGAAAGCAGAGAGGGCCAAATTGTCTGGGGCATTTGAAAGTGTTCCAGGAGGTAGTGAGAACCAGCATTACTTTTCCCTGCCGGCACCTTTGCTGTGGCAGCAAAACCTGGACGTTTGTCTTTTTTGCTCTAGAGGCTGCCGAAAGCGAAAAAAGGTGCTTTTGAGGATGGAGTCCGCAGGAAAGCAGAGAGGGCCAAATTGTCTGGGGCATTTGAAAGGGTTCCAGGAGGCAGTGAGAACCAGCATTACTTTTGCCCGCTGGCACCTTTGCTGTGGCAGGAAAACCTGGACGTTTGTCTTTTTTGCTCCTGAGGTTGCCGAAAGCGAAAACAGGTGCTTTTGAGGATGGAGTCCGCAGGAAAGCAGAGAGGGCCAAATTGTCTGTGGCTTTTGAAGAGGTTCCAGGAGGCAGTGAGAACCAGCATTACTTTTCCCGGCTGGCACCTTTGCTGTGGCAGCAAAAGCTAGACGTTTGTCTTTTTTGCCTCGGAGGCTGCCGAAAGCGAAAACAGGTGCTTTTGAGGATAGAGTCCGCAGGAAAGCAGAGAGGGCCAAATTGTCTGTGGCATTTGAAGAGGTTCCAGGACGCAGTGAGAACCAGCATTACTTTTCCCCGCTGGCATCTTTGCTGTGGCAGCAAAACCTGGACGTTTGTCTTTTTTGCTCCTGAGGTTGCCGAAAGCGAAAACAGGTGCTTTTGAGGATGGAGTCCGCAGGAAAGAAGAGAGGGCCAAATTGTCTGTGGCATTTGAAAGAGTTCTAGGAGGTAGTGAGAACCAGCATTACTTTTCCCCGCTGGCACCTTTGCTGTGGCAGCAAAACCTGGATGTTTGTCTTTTTTGCTCCTGAGGATGCCAAAAGCGAAAACAGGTGCTTTTGAGGATGGAGTCCGCAGGAAAGCAGAGAGGGCCAAATGGTCTGGGGCATTTGAAAGAGTTCCAGGAGGCAGTGAGAACCAGCATTACTTTTCCCGGCTGGCACCTTTGCTGTGGCATCAAAACCTGGACGTTTGTCTTTTTTGCTCCGGAGGTTGCCGAAAGCCAAAACAGGTGCTTTTGCGGAAGAAGTCCGCAGGAAAGCAGAGAGGGCCAAATTGTCTGTGGCATTTGAAGAGGTTCCAGGACGCACTGAGAACCAGCATTACTTTTCCCCGCTGGCACCTTTGCTGTGGCAGCAAAAGCTGGACGTTTGTCTTTTTTGCTCCTGAGGTTGCCGAAAGCGAAAACAGGTGCTTTTGAGGATGGAGTCCGCAGGAAAGCAGAGAGGGCCAAATTGTCTGGGGCATTTGAAAGAGTTCCAGGAGGCAGTGAGAACCAGCATTACTTTTCCCGGCTGGCACCTTTGCTGTGGCAGCAAAACCTGGACGTTTGCTTTTTTCCTCCGGAGGCTGCCGAAAGCGAAAACAGGTGCTTTTGAGGATGGAGTCCGCAGGAAAGCAGAGAGGGCCAAATTGTCTGGGGCATTTGAAAGGGTTCCAGGAGGCAGTGAGAACCAGCATTACTTTTGCCCGCTGGCACCTTTGCTGTGGCAGGAAAACCTGGACGTTTGTCTTTTTTGCTCCTGAGGTTGCCGAAAGCGAAAACAGGTGCTTTTGAGGATGGAGTCCGCAGGAAAGCAGAGAGGGCCAAATTGTCTGTGGCTTTTGAAGAGGTTCCAGGAGGTAATGAGGACCAGCATTACTTTTCCCCGCTGGCACCTTTGCTGTGGCAGCAAAAGCTGGACGTTTGTCTTTTTTGCTCCGGAGGCTGCCGAAAGCGAAAACAGGTGCTTTTGAGGATGGAGTCCGCAGGAAAGCAGAGAGGGCCAAATTGTCTGGGGCATTTGAAAGGGTTCCAGGAGGCAGTGAGAACCAGCATTACTTTTCCCCGCTGGCACCTTTGCTGTGGCAGCAAAAGCTGGACGTTTGTCTTTTTTGCTCCGGAGGCTGCCGAAAGCGAAAACAGGTGCTTTTGAGGATGGAGTCCGCAGGAAAGCAGAGAGGGCCAAATTGTCTGGGGCATTTGAAAGAGTTCCAGGAGGCAGTGAGAACCAGCATTACTTTTCCCGGCTGGCACCTTTGCTGTGGCAGCAAAAGCTAGACGTTTGTCTTTTTTGCCTCGGAGGCTGCCGAAAGCGAAAACAGGTGCTTTTGAGGATAGAGTCCGCAGGAAAGCAGAGAGGGCCAAATTGTCTGTGGCATTTGAAGAGGTTCCAGGACGCAGTGAGAACCAGCATTACTTTTCCCCGCTGGCATCTTTGCTGTGGCAGCAAAAGCTGGACGTTTGTCTTTTTTGCTCCTGAGGTTGCCGAAAGCGAAAACAGGTGCTTTTGAGGATGGAGTCCGCAGGAAAGAAGAGAGGGCCAAATTGTCTGTGGCATTTGAAAGAGTTCTAGGAGGTAGTGAGAACCAGCATTACTTTTCCCCGCTGGCACCTTTGCTGTGGCAGCAAAACCTGGACGTTTGTCTTTTTTGCTCCGGAGGCTGCCGAAAGCGAAAACAGGTGCTTTTGAGGAATGAGTCCGCAGGAAAGCAGAGAGGGCCAAATTGTCTGGGGCATTTGAAAGGGTTTCAGGAGGCAGTGAGAACCAGCATTACTTTTCCCCGCTGGCACCTCTGCTGTGGCAGCAAAATCTGGACGTTTGTCTTTTTTACTCCGGAGGCTGCCGAAAGCGAAAAAAGGTGCTTTTGAGGATGGAGTCCGCAGGAAAGCAGAGAGGGCCAAATTGTCTGGGGCATTTGAAAGTGTTCCAGGAGGTAGTGAGAACCAGCATTACTTTTCCCTGCCGGCACCTTTGCTGTGGCAGCAAAACCTGGACGTTTGTCTTTTTTGCTCTAGAGGCTGCCGAAAGCGAAAAAAGGTGCTTTTGAGGATGGAGTCCGCAGGAAAGCAGAGAGGGCCAAATTGTCTGGGGCATTTGAAAGGGTTCCAGGAGGCAGTGAGAACCAGCATTACTTTTGCCCGCTGGCACCTTTGCTGTGGCAGGAAAACCTGGACGTTTGTCTTTTTTGCTCCTGAGGTTGCCGAAAGCGAAAACAGGTGCTTTTGAGGATGGAGTCCGCAGGAAAGCAGAGAGGGCCAAATTGTCTGTGGCTTTTGAAGAGGTTCCAGGAGGTAATGAGGACCAGCATTACTTTTCCCCGCTGGCACCTTTGCTGTGGCAGCAAAAGCTGGACGTTTGTCTTTTTTGCTCCGGAGGCTGCCGAAAGCGAAAACAGGTGCTTTTGAGGATGGAGTCCGCAGGAAAGCAGAGAGGGCCAAATTGTCTGGGGCATTTGAAAGGGTTCCAGGAGGCAGTGAGAACCAGCATTACTTTTCCCCGCTGGCACCTTTGCTGTGGCAGCAAAAGCTGGACGTTTGTCTTTTTTGCTCCGGAGGCTGCCGAAAGCGAAAACAGGTGCTTTTGAGGATGGAGTCCGCAGGAAAGCAGAGAGGGCCAAATTGTCTGGGGCATTTGAAAGAGTTCCAGGAGGCAGTGAGAACCAGCATTACTTTTCCCGGCTGGCACCTTTGCTGTGGCAGCAAAAGCTAGACGTTTGTCTTTTTTGCCTCGGAGGCTGCCGAAAGCGAAAACAGGTGCTTTTGAGGATAGAGTCCGCAGGAAAGCAGAGAGGGCAAAATTGTCTGTGGCATTTGAAGAGGTTCCAGGACGCAGTGAGAACCAGCATTACTTTTCCCCGCTGGCATCTTTGCTGTGGCAGCAAAACCTGGACGTTTGTCTTTTTTGCTCCTGAGGTTGCCGAAAGCGAAAACAGGTGCTTTTGAGGATGGAGTCCGCAGGAAAGAAGAGAGGGCCAAATTGTCTGTGGCATTTGAAAGAGTTCTAGGAGGTAGTGAGAACCAGCATTACTTTTCACCGCTGGCACCTTTGCTGTGGCAGCAAAAGCTGGACGTTTGTCTTTTTTGCTCCGGAGGCTGCCGAAAGCGAAAACAGGTGCTTTTGAGGATGGAGTCCGCAGGAAAGCAGAGAGGGCCAAATTGTCTAGGGCATTTGAAAGGGTTCCAGGAGGCAGTGAGAACCAGCATTACTTTTCCCCGCTGGCACCTCTCCTGTGGCAGCAAAAGCTGGACGTTTGTCTTTTTTACTCCGGAGGTTGCCGAAAGCAAAAACAGGTGCTTTTGAGGATGGAGTCCGCAGGAAAGCAGAGAGGACCAAATTGTCTGTGGCATTTGATAGAGTTCCAGGAGGTAGTGAGAACCAGCATTACTTTTCCCCGCTGGCACCTTTGCTGTGGCAGCAAAACCTGGACGTTTGTCTTTTTTGCTCTGGAGGCTGCGGAAAGCGAAAAAAGGTGCTTCTGAGGATGGAGTCCGCAGGAAAGCAGAGAGGGCCAAATTGTCTGGGGCATTTGAAAGGGTTCCAGGAGGCAGTGAGAACCAGCATTACTTTTCCCCGCTGGCACCTTTGCTGTGGCAGCAAAAGCTGGACGTTTTTCTTTTTTGCTCTTGAGGATGCCAAAAGCGAAAACAGGTGCTTTTGAGGATGGAGTCCGCAGGAAAGCAGAGAGGGCCAAATTGTCTGGGGCATTTGAAAGAGTTCTAGGAGGTAGTGAGAACCAGCATTACTTTTCCCCGCTGGCACCTTTGCTGTGGCAGCAAAACCTGGACGTTTGTCTTTTTTGCTCCGGAGGCTGCCGAAAGCGAAAACAGGTGCTTTTGAGGATTGAGTCCGCAGGAAAGCAGAGAGGGCCAAATTGTCTGGGGCATTTGAAAGGGTTCCAGGAGGCAGTGAGAACCAGCATTACTTTTCCCCGCTGGCACCTCTGCTGTGGCAGCAAAATCTGGACGTTTGTCTTTTTTACTCCGGAGGCTGCCGAAAGCGAAAAAAGGTGCTTTTGAGGATGGAGTCCGCAGGAAAGCAGAGAGGGCCAAATTGTCTGGGGCATTTGAAAGGGTTCCAGGAGGCAGTGAGAACCAGCATTACTTTTCCCCGCTGGCACCTTTGCTGTGGCAGCAAAAGCTGGACGTTTGTCTTTTTTGCTCCTGAGGATGCCAAAAGCGAAAACAGGTGCTTTTGAGGATGGAGTCCGCAGGAAAGCAGAGAGGGCCAAATTGTCTGTGGCATTTGAAAGAGTTCCAGGAGGCAGTGAGAACCAGCATTACTTTTCCCGGCTGGCACCTTTGCTGTGGCATCAAAACCTGGACGTTTGTCTTTTTTGCTCCGGAGGTTGCCGAAAGCCAAAACAGGTGCTTTTGCGGAAGAAGTCCGCAGGAAAGCAGAGAGGGCCAAATTGTCTGTGGCATTTGAAGAGGTTCCAGGACGCAGTGAGAACCAGCATTACTTTTCCCCGCTGGCATCTTTGCTGTGGCAGCAAAAGCTGGACGTTTGTCTTTTTTGCTCCTGAGGTTGCCGAAAGCGAAAACAGGTGCTTTTGAGGATGGAGTCCGCAGGAAAGCAGAGAGGGCCAAATTGTCTGGGGCATTTGAAAGGGTTCCAGGAGGCAGTGAGAACCAGCATTACTTTTCCCCGCTGGCACCTCTGCTGTGGCAGCAAAATCTGGACGTTTGTCTTTTTTACTCCGGAGGTTGCCGAAAGCAAAAACAGGTGCTTTTGAGGATGGAGTCCGCAGGAAAGCAGAGAGGGCCAAATTGTCTGGGGCATTTGAAAGGGTTCCAGGAGGTAGTGAGAACCAGCATTACTTTTGCCCGCTGGCACCTTTGCTGTGGCAGCAAAACCTGGACGTTTGTCTTTTTTGCTCTGGAGGCTGCCGAAAGCGAAAACAGGTGCTTTTAAGGATGGAGTCCGCAGGAAAGCAGAGAGGGCCAAATTGTCTGGGGCATTTGAAAGAGTTCCAGGAGGCAGTGAGAACCAGCATTACTTTTCCCGGCTGGCACCTTTGCTGTGGCAGCAAAACCTGGACGTTTGCTTTTTTCCTCCGGAGGCTGCCGAAAGCGAAAACAGGTGCTTTTGAGGATGGAGTCCGCAGGAAAGCAGAGAGGGCCAAATTGTCTGGGGCATTTGAAAGGGTTCCAGGAGGCAGTGAGAACCAGCATTACTTTTGCCCGCTGGCACCTTTGCTGTGGCAGGAATACCTGGACGTTTGTCTTTTTTGCTCCTGAGGTTGCCGAAAGCGAAAACAGGTGCTTTTGAGGATGGAGTCCGCAGGAAAGCAGAGAGGGCCAAATTGTCTGGGGCATTTGAAAGAGTTCCAGGAGGCAGTGAGAACCAGCATTACTTTTCCCGGCTGGCACCTTTGCTGTGGCAGCAAAAGCTAGACGTTTGTCTTTTTTGCCTCGGAGGCTGCCGAAAGCGAAAACAGGTGCTTTTGAGGATAGAGTCCGCAGGAAAGCAGAGAGGGCCAAATTGTCTGTTGCATTTGAAGAGGTTCATGGACTCAGTGAGAACCAGCATAACTTTTCCCCGCTGGCATCTTTGCTGTGGCAGCAAAACCTGGACGTTTGTCTTTTTTGCTCCTGAGGTTGCCGAATAAGAAAACAGGTGCTTTTGAGGATGGAGTCCGCAGGAAAGAAGAGAGGGCCAAATTGTCTGTGGCATTTGAAAGAGTTCTAGGAGGTAGTGAGAACCAGCATTACTTTTCCCCGCTGGCACCTTTGCTGTGGCAGCAAAACCTGGACGTTTGTCTTTTTTGCTCCGGAGGCTGCCGAAAGCGAAAACAGGTGCTTTTGAGGATTGAGTCCGCAGGAAAGCAGAGAGGGCCAAATTGTCTGGGGCATTTGAAAGGGTTCCAGGAGGCAGTGAGAACCAGCATTACTTTTCCCCGCTGGCACCTCTGCTGTGGCAGCAAAATCTGGACGTTTGTCTTTTTTACTCCGGAGGCTGCCGAAAGCGAAAAAAGGTGCTTTTGAGGATGGAGTCCGCAGGAAAGCAGAGAGGGCCAAATTGTCTGGGGCATTTGAAAGTGTTCCAGGAGGTAGTGAGAACCAGCATTACTTTACCCTGCCGGCACCTTTGCTGTGGCAGCAAAACCTGGACGTTTGTCTTTTTTGCTCTAGAGGCTGCCGAAAGCGAAAAAAGGTGCTTTTGAGGATGGAGTCCGCAGGAAAGCAGAGAGGGCCAAATTGTCTGGGGCATTTGAAAGGGTTCCAGGAGGCAGTGAGAACCAGCATTACTTTTGCCCGCTGGCACCTTTGCTGTGGCAGCAAAACCTGGACGTTTGTCTTTTTTGCTCCTGAGGTTGCCGAAAGCGAAAACAGGTGCTTTTGAGGATGGAGTCCGCAGGAAAGCAGAGAGGGCCAAATTGTCTGTGGCTTTTGAAGAGGTTCCAGGAGGTAATGAGTACCAGCATTACTTTTCCCCGCTGGCACCTTTGCTGTGGCAGCAAAAGCTGGACGTTTGTCTTTTTTGCTCCGGAGGCTGCCGAAAGCGAAAACAGGTGCTTTTGAGGATGGAGTCCGCAGGAAAGCAGAGAGGGCCAAATTGTCTGGGGCATTTGAAAGGGTTCCAGGAGGCAGTGAGAACCAGCATTACTTTTCCCCGCTGGCACCTTTGCTGTGGCAGCAAAAGCTGGACGTTTGTCTTTTTTGCTCCGGAGGCTGCCGAAAGCGAAAACAGGTGCTTTTGAGGATGGAGTCCGCAGGAAAGCAGAGAGGGCCAAATTGTCTGGGGCATTTGAAAGAGTTCCAGGAGGCAGTGAGAACCAGCATTACTTTTCCCGGCTGGCACCTTTGCTGTGGCAGCAAAAGCTAGACGTTTGTCTTTTTTGCCTCGGAGGCTGCCGAAAGCGAAAACAGGTGCTTTTGAGGATAGAGTCCGCAGGAAAGCAGAGAGGGCAAAATTGTCTGTGGCATTTGAAGAGGTTCCAGGACGCAGTGAGAACCAGCATTACTTTTCCCCGCTGGCATCTTTGCTGTGGCAGCAAAACCTGGACGTTTGTCTTTTTTGCTCCGGAGGCTGCCGAAAGCGAAAACAGGTGCTTTTGAGGATGGAGTCCGCAGGAAACCAGAGAGGGCCAAATTGTCTGGGGCATTTGAAAGGGTTCCAGGAGGCAGTGAGAACCAGCATTACTTTTCCCCGCTGGCACCTCTGCTGTGGCAGCAAAATCTGGACGTTTGTCTTTTTTACTCCGGAGGTTGCCGAAAGCAAAAACAGGTGCTTTTGAGGATGGAGTCCGCAGGAAAGCAGAGAGGACCAAATTGTCTGTGGCATTTGATAGAGTTCCAGGAGGTAGTGAGAACCAGCATTACTCTTCCCCGCTGGCACCTTTGCTGTGGCAGCAAAACCTGGACGTTTGTCTTTTTTGCTCTGGAGGCTGCGGAAAGCGAAAAAAGGTGCTTCTGAGGATGGAGTCCGCAGGAAAGCAGAGAGGGCCAAATTGTCTGGGGCATTTGAAAGGGTTCCAGGAGGCAGTGAGAACCAGCATTACTTTTCCCCGCTGGCACCTTTGCTGTGGCAGCAAAAGCTGGACGTTTTTCTTTTTTGCTCTTGAGGATGCCAAAAGCGAAAACAGGTGCTTTTGAGGATGGAGTCCGCAGGAAAGCAGAGAGGGCCAAATAGTCTGTGGCATTTGAAAGAGTTCTAGGAGGTAGTGAGAACCAGCATTACTTTTCCCCGCTGGCACCTTTGCTGTGGCAGCAAAACCTGGACGTTTGTCTTTTTTGCTCCGGAGGCTGCCGAAAGCGAAAACAGGTGCTTTTGAGGATTGAGTCCGCAGGAAAGCAGAGAGGGCCAAATTGTCTGGGGCATTTGAAAGGGTTCCAGGAGGCAGTGAGAACCAGCATTACTTTTCCCCGCTGGCACCTCTGCTGTGGCAGCAAAATCTGGACGTTTGTCTTTTTTACTCCGGAGGCTGCCGAAAGCGAAAAAAGGTGCTTTTGAGGATGGAGTCCGCAGGAAAGCAGAGAGGGCCAAATTGTCTGGGGCATTTGAAAGGGTTCCAGGAGGCAGTGAGAACCAGCATTACTTTTCCCCGCTGGCACCTTTGCTGTGGCAGCAAAAGCTGGACGTTTGTCTTTTTTGCTCCTGAGGATGCCAAAAGCGAAAACAGGTGCTTTTGAGGATGGAGTCCGCAGGAAAGCAGAGAGGGCCAAATTGTCTGGGGCATTTGAAAGAGTTCCAGGAGGCAGTGAGAACCAGCATTACTTTTCCCGGCTGGCACCTTTGCTGTGGCATCAAAACCTGGACGTTTGTCTTTTTTGCTCCGGAGGTTGCCGAAAGCCAAAACAGGTGCTTTTGCGGAAGAAGTCCGCAGGAAAGCAGAGAGGGCCAAATTGTCTGTGGCATTTGAAGAGGTTCCAGGACGCACTGAGAACCAGCATTACTTTTCCCCGCTGGCATCTTTGCTGTGGCAGCAAAACCTGGACGTTTGTCTTTTTTGCTCCTGAGGTTGCCGAAAGCGAAAACAGGTGCTTTTGAGGATGGAGTCCGCAGGAAAGCAGAGAGGGCCAAATTGTCTGGGGCATTTGAAAGGGTTCCAGGAGGCAGTGAGAACCAGCATTACTTTTCCCCGCTGGCACCTCTGCTGTGGCAGCAAAATCTGGACGTTTGTCTTTTTTACTCCGGAGGTTGCCGAAAGCAAAAACAGGTGCTTTTGAGGATGGAGTCCGCAGGAAAGCAGAGAGGGCCAAATTGTCTGGGGCATTTGAAAGAGTTCCAGGAGGTAGTGAGAACCAGCATTACTTTTGCCCGCTGGCACCTTTGCTGTGGCAGCAAAACCTGGACGTTTGTCTTTTTTGCTCTGGAGGCTGCCGAAAGCGAAAACAGGTGCTTTTAAGGATGGAGTCCGCAGGAAAGCAGAGAGGGCCAAATTGTCTGGGGCATTTGAAAGAGTTCCAGGAGGCAGTGAGAACCAGCATTACTTTTCCCGGCTGGCACCTTTGCTGTGGCAGCAAAACCTGGACGTTTGCTTTTTTCCTCCGGAGGCTGCCGAAAGCGAAAACAGGTGCTTTTGAGGATGGAGTCCGCAGGAAAGCAGAGAGGGCCAAATTGTCTGGGGCATTTGAAAGGGTTCCAGGAGGCAGTGAGAACCAGCATTACTTTTGCCCGCTGGCACCTTTGCTGTGGCAGGAAAACCTGGACGTTTGTCTTTTTTGCTCCTGAGGTTGCCGAAAGCGAAAACAGGTGCTTTTGAGGATGGAGTCCGCAGGAAAGCAGAGAGGGCCAAATTGTCTGTGGCTTTTGAAGAGGTTCCAGGAGGTAATGAGGACCAGCATTACTTTTCCACGCTGGCACCTTTGCTGTGGCAGCAAAAGCTGGACGTTTGTCTTTTTTGCTCCGGAGGCTGCCGAAAGCGAAAACAGGTGCTTTTGAGGATGGAGTCCGCAGGAAAGCAGAGAGGGCCAAATTGTCTGGGGCATTTGAAAGAGTTCCAGGAGGCAGTGAGAACCAGCATTACTTTTCCCGGCTGGCACCTTTGCTGTGGCAGCAAAAGCTAGACGTTTGTCTTTTTTGCCTCGGAGGCTGCCGAAAGCGAAAACAGGTGCTTTTGAGGATAGAGTCCGCAGGAAAGCAGAGAGGGCCAAATTGTCTGTGGCATTTGAAGAGGTTCAAGGACTCAGTGAGAACCAGCATTACTTTTCCCCGCTGGCATCTTTGCTGTGGCAGCAAAACCTGGACGTTTGTCTTTTTTGCTCCTGAGGTTGCCGAAAGCGAAAACAGGTGCTTTTGAGGATGGAGTCCGCAGGAAAGAAGAGAGGGCCAAATTGTCTGTGGCATTTGAAAGAGTTCTAGGAGGTAGTGAGAACCAGCATTACTTTTCCCCGCTGGCACCTTTGCTGTGGCAGCAAAAGCTGGACGTTTGTCTTTTTTGCTCCGGAGGCTGCCGAAAGCGAAAACAGGTGCTTTTGAGGATGGAGTCCGCAGGAAAGCAGAGAGGGCCAAATTGTCTGTGGCATTTGAAAGAGTTCCAGGAGGTAGTGAGAACCAGCATTACTTTTCCCGGCTGGCACCTTTGCTGTGGCAGGAAAACCTGGACGTTTGTCTTTTTTGCTCTGGAGGCTGCGGAAAGCGAAAAAAGGTGCTTCTGAGGATGGAGTCCGCAGGAAAGCAGAGAGGGCCAAATTGTCTGGGGCATTTGAAAGGGTTCCAGGAGGCAGTGAGAACCAGCATTACTTTTCCCCGCTGGCACCTTTGCTGTGGCAGCAAAAGCTGGACGTTTTTCTTTTTTGCTCCTGAGGATGCCAAAAGCGAAAACAGGTGCTTTTGAGGATGGAGTCCGCAGGAAAGCAGAGAGGGCCAAATAGTCTGTGGCATTTGAAAGAGTTCTAGGAGGTAGTGAGAACCAGCATTAATTTTCCACGCTGGCACCTTTGCTGTGGCAGCAAAACCTGGACGTTTGTCTTTTTTGCTCCGGAGGTTGCCGAAAGCGAAAACAGGTGCTTTTGAGGATGGAGTCCGCAGGAAAGCAGAGAGGGCCAAATTGTCTGGGGCATTTGAAAGGGTTCCAGGAGGCAGTGAGAACCAGCATTACTTTTCCCCGCTGGCACCTCTGCTGTGGCAGCAAAATCTGGACGTTTGTCTTTTTTACTCCGGAGGCTGCCGAAAGCGAAAAAAGGTGCTTTTGAGGATGGAGTCCGCAGGAAAGCAGAGAGGGCCAAATTGTCTGGGGCATTTGAAAGAGTTCCAGGAGGCAGTGAGAACCAGCATTACTTTTCCCCGCTGGCACCTTTGCTGTGGCAGCAAAACCTGGACGTTTGTCTTTTTTGCTCTAGAGGCTGCCGAAAGCGAAAAAAGGTGCTTTTGAGGATGGAGTCCGCAGGAAAGCAGAGAGGGCCAAATTGTCTGGGGCATTTGAAAGGGTTCCAGGAGGCAGTGAGAACCAGCATTACTTTTCCCCGCTGGCACCTTTGCTGTGGCAGCAAAAGCTGGACGTTTGTCTTTTTTGCTCCTGAGGATGCCAAAAGCGAAAACAGGTGCTTTTGAGGATGGAGTCCGCAGGAAAGCAGAGAGGGCCAAATGGTCTGTGGCATTTGAAAGAGTTCCAGGAGGCAGTGAGAACCAGCATTACTTTTCCCGGCTGGCACCTTTGCTGTGGCATCAAAAGCTGGACGTTTGTCTTTTTTGCTCCGGAGGTTGCCGAAAGCCAAAACAGGTGCTTTTGCGGAAGAAGTCCGCAGGAAAGCAGAGAGGGCCAAATTGTCTGTGGCATTTGAAGAGGTTCCAGGACGCACTGAGAACCAGCATTACTTTTCCCCGCTGGCATCTTTGCTGTGGCAGCAAAACCTGGACGTTTGTCTTTTTTGCTCCTGAGGTTGCCGAAAGCGAAAACAGGTGCTTTTGAGGATGGAGTCCGCAGGAAAGCAGAAAGGGCCAAATTGTCTGGGGCATTTGAAAGGGTTCCAGGAGGCAGTGAGAACCAGCATTACTTTTCCCCGCTGGCACCTCTGCTGTGGCAGCAAAATCTGGACGTTTGTCTTTTTTACTCCGGAGGTTGCCGAAAGCAAAAACAGGTGCTTTTGAGGATGGAGTCCGCAGGAATGCAGAGACGGCCAAATTGTCTGGGGCATTTGAAAGAGTTCCAGGAGGTAGTGAGAACCAGCATTACTTTTGCCCGCTGGCACCTTTGCTGTGGCAGCAAAACCTGGACGTTTGTCTTTTTTGCTCTGGAGGCTGCCGAAAGCGAAAACAGGTGCTTTTGAGGATGGAGTCCGCAGGAAAGCAGAGAGGGCCAAATTGTCTGGGGCATTTGAAAGAGTTCCAGGAGGCAGTGAGAACCAGCATTACTTTTCCCGGCTGGCACTTTTGCTGTGGCAGCAAAACCTGGACGTTTGCTTTTTTCCTCCGGAGGCTGCCGAAAGCGAAAACAGGTGCTTTTGAGGATGGAGTCCGCAGGAAAGCAGAGAGGGCCAAATTGTCTGGGGCATTTGAAAGGGTTCCAGGAGGCAGTGAGAACCAGCATTACTTTTGCCCGCTGGCACCTTTGCTGTGGCAGGAAAACCTGGACGTTTGTCTTTTTTGCTCCTGAGGTTGCCGAAAGTGAAAACAGGTGCTTTTGAGGATGGAGTCCGCAGGAAAGCAGAGAGGGCCAAATTGTCTGTGGCTTTTGAAGAGGTTCCAGGAGGCAATGAGGACCAGCATTACTTTTCCCCGCTGGCACCTTTGCTGTGGCAGCAAAAGCTGGACCTTTGTCTTTTTTGCTCCGGAGGCTGCCGAAAGCGAAAACAGGTGCTTTTGAGGATGGAGTCCGCAGGAAAGCAGAGAGGGCCAAATTGTCTCTGGCTTTTGAAGAGGTTCCAGGAGGCAATGAGGACCAGCATCACTTTTCCCCGCTGGCACCTTTGCTGTGGCAGCAAAAGCTGGACGTTTGTCTTTTTACCACCGGAGGGCGCCGAAAGTGAAAAAAGGCGCTTTTGAGGATAGAGTCCGCAGGAAAGCAGAGAGGGCCAAATGGTCTGGGGCATTTGAAGGAGTTCCAGGAGGCAGTGAGAACCAGCATTACTTTTCGCCGCTGGCACCTTTGCTGTGGCAGCAAAAGCTGGACGTTTTTCTTTTTTGCTTTAGAGGATGCCGAAAGCGAAAACAGGTGCTTTTGAGGATGGAGTCCGCAGGAAAGTAGAGAGGGCCAAATTGTCTGTGGCATTTGAAAGGGTTCCAGGAGGCAGTGAGAACCAGCATTACTTTTCCCCGCTGGCACCTTTGCTGTGGCAGCAAAAGCTGGACGTTTGTCTTTTTTGCTCCTGAGGATGCCGAAAGCGAAAACAGGTGCTTTTGAGGATGGAGTCCGCAGGAAAGCAGAGAGGGCCAAATTGTCTGGGGCATTTGAAAGGGTTCCAGGAGGCAGTGAGAACCAGCATTACTTTTCCCCGCTGGCACCTTTGCTGTGGCAGCAAAAGCTGGACGTTTGTCTTTTTTGCTCCTGAGGTTGCCGAAAGCGAAAACAGGTGCTTTTGAGGATGGAGTCCGCAGGAAAGCAGAGAGGGCCAAATTGTCTGTGGCATTTGAAGAGGTTCCAGGAGGCAATGAGGACCAGCATCACTTTTCCCCGCTGGCACCTTTGCTGTGGCAGCAAAAGCTGGACGTTTGTCTTTTTACCACCGGAGGGCGGCGAAAGTGAAAAAAGGCGCTTTTGAGGATAGAGTCCGCAGGAAAGCAGAGAGGGCCAAATGGTCTGGGGCATTTGGAGGGGTTCCAGGAGGCAGTGAGAACCAGCATAACTTTTCCCCGCTGGCACCTTTGCTGTTGCAGCAAAAGCTGGACGTTTGTCTTTTTTGCTCCTGAGGTTGCCGAAAGCGAAAACAGGTGCTTTTGAGGATGGAGTCCGCAGGAAAGCAGAGAGGGCCAAATTGTCTGTGGCTTTTGAAGAGGTTCCAGGAGGTAATGAGGACCAGCATTACTTTTCCCCGCTGGCACCTCTGCTGTGGCAGCAAAAGCTGGACGTTTGTCTTTTTTGCTCCGGAGGCTGCCGAAAGCGAAAACAGGTGCTTTTGAGGATGGAGTCCGCAGGAAAGCAGAGAGGGCCAAATTGTCTGGGGCATTTGAAAGGGTTCCAGGAGGCAGTGAGAACCAGCATTACTTTTCCCCGCTGGCACCTTTGCTGTGGCAGCAAAAGCTGGACGTTTGTCTTTTTTGCTCTTGACGTTGCCGAAAGCGAAAACAGGTGCTTTTGAGGATGGAGTCCGCAGGAAAGCAGAGAGTGCCAAATTGTCTGGGGCATTTGAAAGGGTTCTAGGAGGCAGTGAGAACCAGCATTACTTTTCCCCGCTGGCACCTTTGCTGTGGCAGCAAAACCTGGACGTTTGTCTTTTTTGCTCCGGAGGCTGCCGAAAGCGAAAACAGGTGCTTTTGAGGATGGAGTCCGCAGGAAAGCAGAGAGGGCCAAATTGTCTGGGGCATTTGAAAAGGTTCCAGGACGCAGTGAGAACCAGCATTACTTTTCCCCGCTGGCATCTTTGCTGTGGCAGGAAAACCTGGACGTTTGTCTTTTTTGCTCTGGAGGCTGCGGAAAGCGAAAAAAGGTGCTTCTGAGGATGGAGTCCGCAGGAAAGCAGAGAGGGCCAAATTGTCTGGGGCATTTGAAAGGGTTCCAGGAGGCAGTGAGAACCAGCATTACTTTTCCCCGCTGGCACCTTTGCTGTGGCAGCAAAAGCTGGACGTTTGTCTTTTTTGCTCCTGAGGATGCCAAAAGCGAAAACAGGTGCTTTTGAGGATGGAGTCCGCAGGAAAGCAGAGAGGGCCAAATTGTCTGTGGCATTTGAAAGAGTTCCAGGAGGCAGTGAGAACCAGCATTACTTTTCCCGGCTGGCACCTTTGCTGTGGCATCAAAAGCTGGACGTTTGTCTTTTTTGCTCCGGAGGTTGCCGAAAGCCAAAACAGGTGCTTTTGCGGAAGAAGTCCGCAGGAAAGCAGAGAGGGCCAAATTGTCTGTGGCATTTGAAGAGGTTCCAGGACGCACTGAGAACCAGCATTACTTTTCCCCGCTGGCATCTTTGCTGTGGCAGCAAAACCTGGACGTTTGTCTTTTTTGCTCCTGAGGTTGCCGAAAGCGAAAACAGGTGCTTTTGAGGATGGAGTCCGCAGGAAAGCAGAAAGGGCCAAATTGTCTGGGGCATTTGAAAGGGTTCCAGGAGGCAGTGAGAACCAGCATTACTTTTCCCCGCTGGCACCTCTGCTGTGGCAGCAAAATCTGGACGTTTGTCTTTTTTACTCCGGAGGTTGCCGAAAGCAAAAACAGGTGCTTTTGAGGATGGAGTCCGCAGGAATGCAGAGACGGCCAAATTGTCTGGGGCATTTGAAAGAGTTCCAGGAGGTAGTGAGAACCAGCATTACTTTTGCCCGCTGGCACCTTTGCTGTGGCAGCAAAACCTGGACGTTTGTCTTTTTTGCTCTGGAGGCTGCCGAAAGCGAAAACAGGTGCTTTTGAGGATGGAGTCCGCAGGAAAGCAGAGAGGGCCAAATTGTCTGGGGCATTTGAAAGAGTTCCAGGAGGCAGTGAGAACCAGCATTACTTTTCCCGGCTGGCACTTTTGCTGTGGCAGCAAAACCTGGACGTTTGCTTTTTTCCTCCGGAGGCTGCCGAAAGCGAAAACAGGTGCTTTTGAGGATGGAGTCCGCAGGAAAGCAGAGAGGGCCAAATTGTCTGGGGCATTTGAAAGGGTTCCAGGAGGCAGTGAGAACCAGCATTACTTTTGCCCGCTGGCACCTTTGCTGTGGCAGGAAAACCTGGACGTTTGTCTTTTTTGCTCCTGAGGTTGCCGAAAGTGAAAACAGGTGCTTTTGAGGATGGAGTCCGCAGGAAAGCAGAGAGGGCCAAATTGTCTGTGGCTTTTGAAGAGGTTCCAGGAGGCAATGAGGACCAGCATTACTTTTCCCCGCTGGCACCTTTGCTGTGGCAGCAAAAGCTGGACCTTTGTCTTTTTTGCTCCGGAGGCTGCCGAAAGCGAAAACAGGTGCTTTTGAGGATGGAGTCCGCAGGAAAGCAGAGAGGGCCAAATTGTCTCTGGCTTTTGAAGAGGTTCCAGGAGGCAATGAGGACCAGCATCACTTTTCCCCGCTGGCACCTTTGCTGTGGCAGCAAAAGCTGGACGTTTGTCTTTTTACCACCGGAGGGCGCCGAAAGTGAAAAAAGGCGCTTTTGAGGATAGAGTCCGCAGGAAAGCAGAGAGGGCCAAATGGTCTGGGGCATTTGAAGGAGTTCCAGGAGGCAGTGAGAACCAGCATTACTTTTCGCCGCTGGCACCTTTGCTGTGGCAGCAAAAGCTGGACGTTTTTCTTTTTTGCTTTAGAGGATGCCGAAAGCGAAAACAGGTGCTTTTGAGGATGGAGTCCGCAGGAAAGTAGAGAGGGCCAAATTGTCTGTGGCATTTGAAAGGGTTCCAGGAGGCAGTGAGAACCAGCATTACTTTTCCCCGCTGGCACCTTTGCTGTGGCAGCAAAAGCTGGACGTTTGTCTTTTTTGCTCCTGAGGATGCCGAAAGCGAAAACAGGTGCTTTTGAGGATGGAGTCCGCAGGAAAGCAGAGAGGGCCAAATTGTCTGGGGCATTTGAAAGGGTTCCAGGAGGCAGTGAGAACCAGCATTACTTTTCCCCGCTGGCACCTTTGCTGTGGCAGCAAAAGCTGGACGTTTGTCTTTTTTGCTCCTGAGGTTGCCGAAAGCGAAAACAGGTGCTTTTGAGGATGGAGTCCGCAGGAAAGCAGAGAGGGCCAAATTGTCTGTGGCATTTGAAGAGGTTCCAGGAGGCAATGAGGACCAGCATCACTTTTCCCCGCTGGCACCTTTGCTGTGGCAGCAAAAGCTGGACGTTTGTCTTTTTACCACCGGAGGGCGGCGAAAGTGAAAAAAGGCGCTTTTGAGGATAGAGTCCGCAGGAAAGCAGAGAGGGCCAAATGGTCTGGGGCATTTGGAGGGGTTCCAGGAGGCAGTGAGAACCAGCATAACTTTTCCCCGCTGGCACCTTTGCTGTTGCAGCAAAAGCTGGACGTTTGTCTTTTTTGCTCCTGAGGTTGCCGAAAGCGAAAACAGGTGCTTTTGAGGATGGAGTCCGCAGGAAAGCAGAGAGGGCCAAATTGTCTGTGGCTTTTGAAGAGGTTCCAGGAGGTAATGAGGACCAGCATTACTTTTCCCCGCTGGCACCTTTGCTGTGGCAGCAAAAGCTGGACGTTTGTCTTTTTTGCTCCGGAGGCTGCCGAAAGCGAAAACAGGTGCTTTTGAGGATGGAGTCCGCAGGAAAGCAGAGAGGGCCAAATTGTCTGGGGCATTTGAAAGGGTTCCAGGAGGCAGTGAGAACCAGCATTACTTTTCCCCGCTGGCACCTTTGCTGTGGCAGCAAAAGCTGGACGTTTGTCTTTTTTGCTCTTGACGTTGCCGAAAGCGAAAACAGGTGCTTTTGAGGATGGAGTCCGCAGGAAAGCAGAGAGTGCCAAATTGTCTGGGGCATTTGAAAGGGTTCTAGGAGGCAGTGAGAACCAGCATTACTTTTCCCCGCTGGCACCTTTGCTGTGGCAGCAAAACCTGGACGTTTGTCTTTTTTGCTCCGGAGGCTGCCGAAAGCGAAAACAGGTGCTTTTGAGCATGGAGTCCGCAGGAAAGCAGAGAGGGCCAAATTGTCTGGGGCATTTGAAAAGGTTCCAGGACGCAGTGAGAACCAGCATTACTTTTCCCCGCTGGCATCTTTGCTGTGGCAGCAAAAGCTGGACGTTTGTCTTTTTTGCTCCTGAGGTTGCCGAAAGCGAAAACAGGTGCTTTTGAGGATGGAGTCCGCAGGAAAGAAGAGAGGGCCAAATTCTCTGGGGCATTTGAAAGAGTTCTAGGAGGTAGTGAGAACCAGCATTACTTTTCCCCGCTGGCACCTTTGCTGTGGCAGCAAAACCTGGACGTTTGTCTTTTTTGCTCCGGAGGCTGCCGAAAGCGAAAACAGGTGCTTTTCAGGATGGAGTCCGCAGGAAAGCAGAGAGGGCCAAATTGTCTGGGGCTTTTGAAAGGGTTCCAGGAGGCAGTGAGAACCAGCATTACTTTTCCCCGCTGGCACCTCTGCTGTGGCAGCAAAACCTGGACGTTTGTCTTTTTTACTCCGGAGGTTGCCGAAAGCAAAAACAGGTGCTTTTGAGGATGGAGTCCGCAGGAAAGCAGAGAGGGCCAAATTGTCTGGGCCATTTGAAAGAGTTCCAGGAGGTAGTGAGAACCAGCATTACTTTTCCCCGCTGGCACCTTTGCTGTGGCAGCAAAAGCTGGACGTTTGTCTTTTTTGCTCTGGAGGCTGCCGAAAGCGAAAACAGGTGCTTTTGAGGATGGAGTCCGCAGGAAAGCAGAGAGGGCCAAATTGTCTGGGGCATTTGAAAGAGTTCCAGGAGGCAGTGAGAACCAGCATTACTTTTCCCGGCTGGCACCTTTGCTGTGGCAGCAAAACCTGGACGTTTGTTTTTTTCCTCCGGAGGCTGCCGAAAGCGAAAACAGGTGCTTTTGAGGATGGAGTCCGCAGGAAAGCAGAGAGGGCCAAATTGTCTGGGGCATTTGAAAGGGTTCCAGGAGGCAGTGAGAACCAGCATTACTTTTCCCCGCTGGCACCTTTGCTGTGCAGCAAAAGCTGGACGTTTGTCTTTTTACCACCGGAGGGCGCCGAAAGTGAAAAAAGGCGCTTTTGAGGATAGAGTCCGCAGGAAAGCAGAGAGGGCCAAATGGTCTGGGGCATTTGAAGGGGTTCCAGGAGGCAGTGAGAACCAGCATTACTTTATGCCGCTGGCACTGTTGCTGTGGCAGCAAAAGCTGGACATTTGTCTTTTTTGCTCTGGAGTATGCCGAAAGCGAAAAAAGGTGCTTTTGAGGATGGAGTCCGCAGGAAAGCAGAGAGGGCCAAATTGTCTGTGGCATTTGAAAGGGTTCCAGGAGGCAGTGAGAACCAGCATTACTTTTCCCCGCTGGCACCTTTGCTGTGGCAGCAAAAGCTGGACGTTTGTCTTTTTTACTCCGGAGGTTGCCGAAAGCAAAAACAGGTGCTTTTGAGGATGGAGTCCGCAGGAAAGCAGAGAGGGCCAAATTGTCTGGGCCATTTGAAAGAGTTCCAGGAGGTAGTGAGAACCAGCATTACTTTTCCCCGCTGGCACCTTTGCTGTGGCAGCAAAAGCTGGACGTTTGTCTTTTTTGCTCTGGAGGCTGCCGAAAGCGAAAACAGGTGCTTTTGAGGATGGAGTCCGCAGGAAAGCAGAGAGGGCCAAATTGTCTGGGGCATTTGAAAGAGTTCCAGGAGGCAGTGAGAACCAGCATTACTTTTCCCGGCTGGCACCTTTGCTGTGGCAGCAAAACCTGGACGTTTGTTTTTTTCCTCCGGAGGCTGCCGAAAGCGAAAACAGGTGCTTTTGAGGATGGAGTCCGCAGGAAAGCAGAGAGGGCCAAATTGTCTGGGGCATTTGAAAGGGTTCCAGGAGGCAGTGAGAACCAGCATTACTTTTCCCCGCTGGCACCTTTGCTGTGCAGCAAAAGCTGGACGTTTGTCTTTTTACCACCGGAGGGCGCCGAAAGTGAAAAAAGGCGCTTTTGAGGATAGAGTCCGCAGGAAAGCAGAGAGGGCCAAATGGTCTGGGGCATTTGAAGGGGTTCCAGGAGGCAGTGAGAACCAGCATTACTTTATGCCGCTGGCACTGTTGCTGTGGCAGCAAAAGCTGGACATTTGTCTTTTTTGCTCTGGAGTATGCCGAAAGCGAAAAAAGGTGCTTTTGAGGATGGAGTCCGCAGGAAAGCAGAGATGGCCAAATTGTCTGTGGCATTTGAAAGGGTTCCAGGAGGCAGTGAGAACCAGCATTACTTTTCCCCGCTGGCACCTTTGCTGTGGCAGCAAAAGCTGGACGTTTGTCTTTTTTGCTCCTGAGGTTGCCGAAAGCGAAAACAGGTGCTTTTGAGGATGGAGTCCGCAGGAAAGCAGAGAGGGCCAAATTGTCTGTGGCATTTGAAGAGGTTCCAGGACGCAGTGAGAACCAGCATTACTTTTCCCCGCTGGCACCTTTGCTGTGGCAGCAAAACCTGGACGTTTGTCTTTTTTGCTCCGGAGGCTGCCGAAAGCGAAAACAGGTGCTTTTGAGGATGGAGTCCGCAGGAAAGCAGACAGGGCCAAATTGTCTGTGGCATTTGAAAGAGTTCTAGGAAGTAGTGAGAACCAGCATTACTTTTCCCCGCTGGCACCTCTGCTGTGGCAGCAAAAGCTGGACGTTTGTCTTTTTTGCTCCTGAGGCTGCCGAAAGCGAAAACAGGTGCTTTTGAGGATGGAGTCCGCAGGAAAGAAGAGAGGGCCAAATTGTCTGTGGCATTTGAAAGAGTTCTAGGAGGTAGTGAGAACCAGTATAACTTTTCCCTGCTGGCACCTTTGCTGTGGCAGCAAAAGCTGGACGTTTGTCTTTTTTGCTTTGGAGGCTGCCGAAAGCGAAAACAGGTGCTTTTAAAGATGGAGTCCGCAATAAAGCAGAGAGGGCCAAATTGTCTGGGGCATTTGAAAGAGTTCCAGGAGGTAGTGAGAACCAGCATTACTTTTCCCCGCTGGCACCTTTGCTGTGGCAGCAAAACCTGGACGTTTGTCTTTTTTGCTCTGGAGGCTGCCGAAAGAGAAAAGAGGTGCTTTTGAGGATGGAGTCCGCAGGAAAGCAGAGAGGGCCAAATTGTCTGGGGCATTTGAAAGGGTTCCAGGAGGTAGTGAGAACCAGCATTACTTTTCCCGGCTGGCACCTTTGCTGTGGCAGCAAAACCTGGACGTTTGTCTTTTTTGCTCCGGAGGCTGCCGAAAGCGAAAACAGGTGCTTTTGAGGATGGAGTCCGCAGGAAAGCAGAGAGGGCCAAATTGTCTGGGGCATTTGAAGAGGTTCCAGGACGCAGTGAGAACCAGCATTACTTTTCGCCGCTGGCACCTTTGCTGTGGCAGCAAAACCTGGACGTTTGTCTTTTTTGCTCTGGAGGCTGCCGAAAGCGAAAACAGGTGCTTTTGAGGATGGAGTCCGCAGGAAAGCAGAGAGGGCCAAATTGTCTGTGGCATTTGAAAGAGTTCTAGGAGGTAGTGAGAACCAGCATTACTTTTGCCCGCTGGCACCTTTGCTGTGGCAGCAAAAGCTGGACGTTTGTCTTTTTTCCTCCGGAGGCTGCCGAAAGCGAAAACAGGTGCTTTTGAGGATGGAGTCCGCAGGAAAGCAGAGAGGGCCAAATTGTCTGGGGCATTTGAAAGGGTTCCAGGAGGCAGTGAGAACCAGCATTACTTTTCCCCACTGGCACCTTTGCTGTGGCAGCAAAAGCTGGACGTTTGTCTTTTTTGCTTTGGAGGCTGCCGAAAGCGAAAACAGGTGCTTTTGAGGATAGAGTCCGCAGGAAAGCAGAGAGGGCCGAATTGTCTGGGGCATTTGAAAGAGTTCCAGGAGGTAGTGAGAACCAGCATTACTTTTCCCGGCTGGCACCTTTGCTGTGGCAGCAAAAGCTGGACGTTTGTCTTTTTTGCTCTGGAGGCTGCCGAAAGCGAAAACAGGTGCTTTTGAGGATGGAGTCCGCAGGAAAGCAGAGAGGCCCAAATTGTCTGGGGCATTTGAAGAGGTTCCAGGAGGCAATGAGGACCAGCATAACTTTTCCCCGCTGGCACCTTTGCTGTGGCAGCAAAACCTGGACGTTTGTCTTTTTTGCTCTGGAGGCTGCCGAAAGCGAAAACAGGTGCTTTTGAGGATGGAGTCCGCAGGAAAGCAGAGAGGGCCAAATTGTCTGGGGCATTTGAAAGAGTTCCAGGAGGCAGTGAGAACCAGCATTACTTTTCCCGGCTGGCACCTTTGCTGTGGCAGCAAAACCTGGACGTTTGTCTTTTTTGCTCCGGAGGTTGCCGAAAGCGAAAACAGGTGCTTTTGAGGATGGAGTCCGCAGGAAAGCAGAGAGGGCCAAATTGTCTGGGGCATTTGAAAGAGTTCCAGGAGGCAGTGAGAACCAGCATTACTTTTCCCCGCTGGCACCTTTGCTGTGGCAGCAAAAGCTGGACGTTTGTCTTTTTTGCTCCTGAGGTTGCCGAAAGCGAAAAGAGGTGCTTTTGAGGATGGAGTCCGCAGGAAAGCAGAGAGGGCCAAATTGTCTGTGGTTTTTGAAGAGGTTCCAGGAGGCAATGAGGACCAGCATTACTTTTCCCCGCTGGCAAATTTGCTGTGGCAGCAAAAGCTGGACGTTTGTCTTTTTTGCTCTGGAGGCTGCCGAAAGCGAAAACAGGTGCTTTTGAGGATAGAGTCCGCAGAAAAGCAGAGAGGGCCAAATTGTCTGGGGCATTTGAAAGGGTTCCAGGAGGCAGTGAGAACCAGCATTACTTTTCCCCGCTGGCACCTTTGCTGTGGCAGCAAAAGCTGGACGTTTCTCTTTTTTGCTCCGGAAACTGCCGAAAACGAAAACAGGTGCTTTTGAGGATGGAGTCCGCAGGAAAGCAGAGAGGGCCAAATTGTCTGGGGCATTTGAAAAGGGTTCCAGGAGGCAGTGAGAACCAGCATTACTTTTGCCCGCTGGCACCTTTGCTGTGGCAGGAAAACCTGGACGTTTGTCTTTTTTGCTCCTGAGGTTTCCGAAAGCGAAAACAGGTGCTTTTGAGGATGGAGTCCGCAGGAAAGCAGAGAGGGCCAAATTGTCTGTGGCATTTGAAGAGGTTCCAGGACGCAGTGAGAACCAGCATTACTTTTGCCCGCTGGCACCTTTGCTGTGGCAGCAAAACCTGGACGTTTGTCTTTTTTGCTCCGGAGGTTGCCGAAAGCGAAAACAGGTGCTTTTGAGGATGGAGTCCGCAGGAAAGCAGACAGGGCCAAATTGTCTGTGGCATTTGAAAGAGTTCTAGGAGGTAGTGAGAACCAGCATTACTTTTCCCCGCTGGCACCTTTGCTGTGGCAGCAAAAGCTGGACGTTTTTCTTTTTTGCTCCGGAGGCTGCCGAAATCGAAAACAGGTGCTTTTGAAGATGCAGTCCGCAGGAAAGCAGAGAGGGCCAAATTGTCTGGGGCATTTGAAAGGGTTCCAGGAGGCAGTGAGAACCAGCATTACTTTTCCCCGCTGGCACCTCTGCTGTGGCAGCAAAAGCTGGACGTTTGTCTTTTTTGCTCCTGAGGTTGCCGAAAGCGAAAACAGGTGCTTTTGAGGATGGAGTCCGCAGGAAAGAAGAGAGGGCCAAATTGTCTGTGGCATTTGAAAGAGTTCTAGGAGGTAGTGAGAACCAGCATTACTTTTCCCCGCTGGCACCTTTGCTGTGGCAGCAAAAGCTGGACGTTTGTCTTTTTTGCTTTGGAGGCTGCCGAAAGCGAAAACAGGTGCTTTTAAAGATGGAGTCCGCAGGAAAGCAGAGAGGGCCAAATTGTCTGTGGCATTTGAAAGAGTTCCAGGAGGTAGTGAGAACCAGCATTACTTTTCCCCGCTGGCACCTTTGCTGTGGCAGCAAAAGCTGGACGTTTGTCTTTTTTGCTCTGGAGGCTGACGAAAGCGAAAAGAGGTGCTTTTGAGGATGGAGTCCGCAGGAAAGCAGAGAGGGCCAAATTGTCTGGGGCATTTGAAAGGGTTCCAGGAGGTAGTGAGAACCAGCATTACTTTTCCCGGCTGGCACCTTTGCTGTGGCAGCAAAACCTGGACGTTTGTCTTTTTTGCTCCGGAGGCTGCCGAAAGCGAAAACAGGTGCTTTTGAGGATGGAGTCCGCAGGAAAGCAGAGAGGGCCAAATTGTCTGGGGCATTTGAAGAGGTTCCAGGACGCAGTGAGAACCAGCATTACTTTTCGCCGCTGGCACCTTTCCTGTGGCAGCAAAACCTGGACGTTTGTCTTTTTTGCTCTGGAGGCTGCCGAAAGCGAAAACAGGTGCTTTTGAGGATGGAGTCCGCAGGAAAGCAGAGAGGGCCAAATTGTCTGTGGCATTTGAAAGAGTTCTAGGAGGTAGTGAGAACCAGCATTACTTTTCCCCGCTGGCACCTTTGCTGTGGCAGCAAAAGCTGGACGTTTGTCTTTTTTCCTCCGGAGGCTGCCGAAAGCGAAAACAGGTGCTTTTGAGGATGGAGTCTGCAGGAAAGCAGAGAGGGCCAAATTGTCTGGGGCATTTGAAAGGGTTCCAGGAGGCAGTGAGAACCAGCATTACTTTTCCCCGATGGCACCTCTGCTGTGGCAGCAAAAGCTGGACGTTTGTCTTTTTTGCTCCTGAGGATACCGAAAGCGAAAACAGGTGCTTTTGAGGATGGAGTCCGCAGGAAAGCAGAGAGGGCCAAATTCTCTGGGGCATTTGAAAGAGTTCTAGGAGGTAGTAAGAACCAGCATTACTTTTCCCCCTGGCATCTTTGCTGTGGCAGCAAAAGCTGGACGTTTGTCTTTTTTGCTTTGGAGGCTGCCGAAAGCGAAAACAGGTGCTTTTGAGGATGGAGTCCGCAGGAAAGCAGAGAGGGCCGAATTGTCTGGGGCATTTGAAAGAGTTCCAGGAGGTAGTGAGAACCAGCATTACTTTTCCCCGCTGGCACCTTTGCTGTGGCAGCAAAAGCTGGACGTTTTTCTTTTTTGCTCTGGAGGCTGCCGAAAGCGAAAACAGGTGCTTTTGAGGATGGAGTCCGCAGGAAAGCAGAGAGGGCCAAATTGTCTGGGGCATTTGAAAGAGTTCCAGGAGGCAGTGAGAACCAGCATTACTTTTCCCCGCTGGCATCTTTGCTGTGGCAGCAAAACCTGGACGTTTGTCTTTTTTGCTCCGGAGGTTGCCGAAAGCGAAAACAGGTGCTTTTGAGGATGGAGTCCGCAGGAAAGCAGAGAGGGCCAAATTGTCTGGGGCATTTGAAAGAGTTCCAGGAGGCAGTGAGAACCAGCATTACTTTTGCCCGCTGGCACCTCTGCTGTGGCAGCAAAAGCTGGACGTTTGTCTTTTTTGCTCCTGAGGATGCCGAAAGCGAAAACAGGTGCTTTTGAGGATGGAGTCCGCAGGAAAGCAGAGAGGGCCAAATTGTCTGGGGCATTTGAAAGAGTTCCAGGAGGCAGTGAGAACCAGCATTACTTTTCCCCGCTGGCACCTCTGCTGTGGCAGAAAAACCTGGACGTTTGTCTTTTTTGCTCCTGAGGTTGCCGAAAGCGAAAAGAGGTGCTTTTGAGGATGGAGTCCGCAGGAAAGCAGAGAGGGCCAAATTGTCTGTGGTTTTTGAAGAGGTTCCAGGAGGCAATGAGGACCAGCATTACTTTTCCCCGATGGGAAATTTGCTGTGGCAGCAAAAGCTGGACGTTTGTCTTTTTTGCTCTGGAGGCTGCCGAAAGCGAAAACAGGTGCTTTTGAGGATGGAGTCCGCAGAAAAGCAGAGAGGGCCAAATTGTCTGGGGCATTTGAAAGGGTTCCAGGAGGCAGTGAGAACCAGCATTACTTTTCCCCGCTGGCACCTTTGCTGTGGCAGCAAAAGCTGGACGTTTGTCTTTTTTGCTCCTGAGGATGCCGAAAGTGAAAACAGGTGCTTTTAAGGATGAAGTCCGCAGGAAAGCAGAGAGGGCCAAATTGTCTGGGGCATTTGAAAGAGTTCCAGGAGGCACTGAGAACCAGCATTACTTTTCCCCGCTGGCACCTTTGCTGTGGCAGCAAAAGCTGGACGTTTGTCTTTTTACCACCGGAGGGCGCCGAAAGTGAAAAAAGGCGCTTTTGAGGATAGAGTCCGCAGGAAAGCAGAGAGGGCCAAATGGTCTGGGGCATTTGAAGAGGTTCCAGGACGCAGTGAGAACCAGCATTACTTTTCCCCGCTGGCACCTTTGCTGTGGCAGCAAAACCTGGACGTTTGTCTTTTTTGCTCTGGAGGCTGCCGAAAGCGAAAAGAGGTGCTTTTGAGGATGGAGTCCGCAGGAAAGCAGAGAGGGCCAAATTGTCTGGGGCATTTGAAAGGGTTCCAGGAGGTAGTGAGAACCAGCATTACTTTTCCCGGCTGGCACCTTTGCTGTGGCAGCAAAACCTGGACGTTTGTCTTTTTTGCTCCTGAGGCTGCCGAAAGCGAAAACAGGTGCTTTTGAGGATGGAGTCCGCAGGAAAGCAGAGAGGGCCAAATTGTCTGGGGCATTTGAAGAGGTTCCAGGACGCAGTGAGAACCAGCATTACTTTTCGCCTCTGGCACCTTTGCTGTGGCAGCAAAACCTGGACGTTTGTCTTTTTTGCTCTGGAGGCTGCCGAAAGCGAAAAGAGGTGCTTTTGAGGATGGAGTCCGCAGGAAAGCAGAGAGGGCCAAATTGTCTGGGGCATTTGAAAGGGTTCCAGGAGGTAGTGAGAACCAGCATTACTTTTCCCCGCTGGCACCTTTGCTGTGGCAGCAAAAGCTGGACGTTTGTCTTTTTTGCTCCTGAGGATGCCGAAAGTGAAAACAGGTGCTTTTAAGGATGAAGTCCGCAGGAAAGCAGAGAGGGCCAAATTGTCTGGGGCATTTGAAAGAGTTCCAGGAGGCACTGAGAACCAGCATTACTTTTCCCCGCTGGCACCTTTGCTGTGGCAGCAAAAGCTGGACGTTTGTCTTTTTTGCTCTGGAGGCTGCCGAAAGCGAAAACAGGTGCTTTTGAGGATGGAGTCCGCAGAAAAGCAGAGAGGGCCAAATTGTCTGGGGCATTTGAAAGGGTTCCAGGAGGCAGTGAGAACCAGCATTACTTTTCCCCGCTGGCACCTTTGCTGTGGCAGCAAAAGCTGGACGTTTGTCTTTTTTGCTCCTGAGGATGCCGAAAGTGAAAACAGGTGCTTTTAAGGATGAAGTCCGCAGGAAAGCAGAGAGGGCCAAATTGTCTGGGGCATTTGAAAGAGTTCCAGGAGGCACTAAGAACCAGCATTACTTTTCCCCGCTGGCACCTTTGCTGTGGCAGCAAAAGCTGGACGTTTGTCTTTTTACCACCGGAGGGCGCCGAAAGTGAAAAAAGGCGCTTTTGAGGATAGAGTCCGCAGGAAAGCAGAGAGGGCCAAATGGTCTGGGGCATTTGAAGAGGTTCCAGGAGGCAGTGAGAACCAGCATTACTTTTCCCCGCTGGCACCTTTGCTGTGGCAGCAAAACCTGGACGTTTGTCTTTTTTGCTCTGGAGGCTGCCGAAAGCGAAAAGAGGTGCTTTTGAGGATGGAGTCCGCAGGAAAGCAGAGAGGGCCAAATTGTCTGGGGCATTTGAAAGGGTTCCAGGAGGTAGTGAGAACCAGCATTACTTTTCCCGGCTGGCACCTTTGCTGTGGCAGCAAAACCTGGACGTTTGTCTTTTTTGCTCCGGAGGCTGCCGAAAGCGAAAACAGGTGCTTTTGAGGATGGAGTCCGCAGGAAAGCAGAGAGGGCCAAATTGTCTGGGGCATTTGAAGAGGTTCCAGGACGCAGTGAGAACCAGCATTACTTTTCGCCTCTGGCACCTTTGCTGTGGCAGCAAAACCTGGACGTTTGTCTTTTTTGCTCTGGAGGCTGCCGAAAGCGAAAAGAGGTGCTTTTGAGGATGGAGTCCGCAGGAAAGCAGAGAGGGCCAAATTGTCTGGGGCATTTGAAAGGGTTCCAGGAGGTAGTGAGAACCAGCATTACTTTTCCCGGCTGGCACCTTTGCTGTGGCAGCAAAACCTGGACGTTTGTCTTTTTTGCTCCGGAGGCTGCCGAAAGCGAAAACAGGTGCTTTTGAGGATGGAGTCCGCAGGAAAGCAGAGAGGGCCAAATTGTCTGGGGCATTTGAAGAGGTTCCAGGACGCAGTGAGAACCAGCATTACTTTTCGCCGCTGGCACCTTTGCTGTGGCAGCAAAACCTGGACGTTTGTCTTTTTTGCTCTGGAGGCTGCCGAAAGCGAAAACAGGTGCTTTTGAGGATGGAGTCCGCAGGAAAGCAGAGAGGGCCAAATTGTCTGTGGCATTTGAAAGAGTTCTAGGAGGTAGTGAGAACCAGCATTACTTTTCCCCGCTGGCACCTTTGCTGTGGCAGCAAAACCTGGACGTTTGTCTTTTTTGCTCCGGAGGCTGCCGAAAGCGAAAACAGGTGCTTTTGAGGATGGAGTCCGCAGGAAAGCAGAGAGGGCCAAATTTTCTGGGGCATTTGAAAGGGTTCCAGGAGGCAGTGAGAACCAGCATTACTTTTCCCCGCTGGCACCTCTGCTGTGGCAGCAAAAGCTGGACGTTTGTCTTTTTTGCTCCTGAGGTTTCCGAAAGCGAAAACAGGTGCTTTTGAGGATGGAGTCCGCAGGAAAGCAGAGAGGGCCAAATTGTCTGTGGCATTTGAAGAGGTTCCAGGACGCAGTGAGAACCAGCATTACTTTTGCCCGCTGGCACCTTTGCTGTGGCAGCAAAACCTGGACGTTTGTCTTTTTTGCTCCGGAGGCTGCCGAAAGCGAAAACAGGTGCTTTTGAGGATGGAGTCCGCAGGAAAGCAGAGAGGGCCAAATTGTCTGGGGCATTTGAAAGGGTTCCAGGAGGCAGTGAGAACCAGCATTACTTTTCCCCGCTGGCACCTCTGCTGTGGCAGCAAAAGCTGGACGTTTGTCTTTTTTGCTCCTGAGGATGCCGAAAGCGAAAACAGGTGCTTTTGAGGATGGAGTCCGCAGGAAAGCAGAGAGGGCCAAATTGTCTGTGGCATTTGAAAGAGTTCTAGGAGGCAGTGAGAACCAGCATTACTTTTCCCCGCTGGCACCTTTGCTGTGGCAGCAAAACCTGGACGTTTGTCTTTTTTGCTTTGGAGGCTGCCGAAAGCGAAAACATGTGCTTTTAAAGATGGAGTCCGCAGGAAAGCAGAGAGGGCCAAATTGTCTGGGGCATTTGAAAGAGTTCCAGGAGGTAGTGAGAACCAGCATTACTTTTCCCCGCTGGCACCTTTGCTGTGGCAGCAAAAGCTGGACGTTTGTCTTTTTTGCTCTGGAGGCTGCCGAAAGCGAAAAGAGGTGCTTTTGAGGATGGAGTCCGCAGGAAAGCAGAGAGGGCCAAATTGTCTGGGGCATTTGAAAGGGTTCCAGGAGGTAGTGAGAACCAGCATTACTTTTCCCGGCTGGCACCTTTGCTGTGGCAGCAAAACCTGGACGTTTGTCTTTTTTGCTCCGGAGGCTGCCGAAAGCGAAAACAGGTGCTTTTGAGGATGGAGTCCGCAGGAAAGCAGAGAGGGCCAAATTGTCTGGGGCATTTGAAGAGGTTCCAGGACGCAGTGAGAACCAGCATTACTTTTCGCCGCTGGCACCTTTGCTGTGGCAGCAAAACCTGGACGTTTGTCTTTTTTGCTCTGGAGGCTGCCGAAAGCGAAAACAGGTGCTTTTGAGGATGGAGTCCGCAGGAAAGCAGAGAGGGCCAAATTGTCTGTGGCATTTGAAAGAGTTCTAGGAGGTAGTGAGAACCAGCATTACTTTTCCCCGCTGGCACCTTTGCTGTGGCAGCAAAAGCTGGACGTTTGTCTTTTTTCCTCCGGAGGCTGCCGAAAGCGAAAACAGGTGCTTTTGAGGATGGAGTCTGCAGGAAAGCAGAGAGGGCCAAATTGTCTGGGGCATTTGAAAGGGTTCCAGGAGGCAGTGAGAACCAGCATTACTTTTCCCCGATGGCACCTCTGCTGTGGCAGCAAAAGCTGGACGTTTGTCTTTTTTGCTCCTGAGGATGCCGAAAGCGAAAACAGGTGCTTTTGAGGATGGAGTCCGCAGGAAAGCAGAGAGGGCCAAATTCTCTGGGGCATTTGAAAGAGTTCTAGGAGGTAGTAAGAACCAGCATTACTTTTCCCCCTGGCATCTTTGCTGTGGCAGCAAAAGCTGGACGTTTGTCTTTTTTGCTCTGGAGGCTGCCGAAAGCGAAAAGAGGTGCTTTTGAGGATGGAGTCCGCAGGAAAGCAGAGAGGGCCAAATTGTCTGGGGCATTTGAAAGGGTTCCAGGAGGTAGTGAGAACCAGCATTACTTTTCCCCGCTGGCACCTTTGCTGTGGCAGCAAAAGCTGGACGTTTGTCTTTTTTGCTCCTGAGGATGCCGAAAGTGAAAACAGGTGCTTTTAAGGATGAAGTCCGCAGGAAAGCAGAGAGGGCCAAATTGTCTGGGGCATTTGAAAGAGTTCCAGGAGGCACTGAGAACCAGCATTACTTTTCCCCGCTGGCACCTTTGCTGTGGCAGCAAAAGCTGGACGTTTGTCTTTTTTGCTCTGGAGGCTGCCGAAAGCGAAAACAGGTGCTTTTGAGGATGGAGTCCGCAGAAAAGCAGAGAGGGCCAAATTGTCTGGGGCATTTGAAAGGGTTCCAGGAGGCAGTGAGAACCAGCATTACTTTTCCCCGCTGGCACCTTTGCTGTGGCAGCAAAAGCTGGACGTTTGTCTTTTTTGCTCCTGAGGATGCCGAAAGTGAAAACAGGTGCTTTTAAGGATGAAGTCCGCAGGAAAGCAGAGAGGGCCAAATTGTCTGGGGCATTTGAAAGAGTTCCAGGAGGCACTGAGAACCAGCATTACTTTTCCCCGCTGGCACCTTTGCTGTGGCAGCAAAAGCTGGACGTTTGTCTTTTTACCACCGGAGGGCGCCGAAAGTGAAAAAAGGCGCTTTTGAGGATAGAGTCCGCAGGAAAGCAGAGAGGGCCAAATGGTCTGGGGCATTTGAAGAGGTTCCAGGAGGCAGTGAGAACCAGCATTACTTTTCCCCGCTGGCACCTTTGCTGTGGCAGCAAAACCTGGACGTTTGTCTTTTTTGCTCTGGAGGCTGCCGAAAGCGAAAAGAGGTGCTTTTGAGGATGGAGTCCGCAGGAAAGCAGAGAGGGCCAAATTGTCTGGGGCATTTGAAAGGGTTCCAGGAGGTAGTGAGAACCAGCATTACTTTTCCCGGCTGGCACCTTTGCTGTGGCAGCAAAACCTGGACGTTTGTCTTTTTTGCTCCGGAGGCTGCCGAAAGCGAAAACAGGTGCTTTTGAGGATGGAGTCCGCAGGAAAGCAGAGAGGGCCAAATTGTCTGGGGCATTTGAAGAGGTTCCAGGACGCAGTGAGAACCAGCATTACTTTTCGCCTCTGGCACCTTTGCTGTGGCAGCAAAACCTGGACGTTTGTCTTTTTTGCTCTGGAGGCTGCCGAAAGCGAAAAGAGGTGCTTTTGAGGATGGAGTCCGCAGGAAAGCAGAGAGGGCCAAATTGTCTGGGGCATTTGAAAGGGTTCCAGGAGGTAGTGAGAACCAGCATTACTTTTCCCGGCTGGCACCTTTGCTGTGGCAGCAAAACCTGGACGTTTGTCTTTTTTGCTCCGGAGGCTGCCGAAAGCGAAAACAGGTGCTTTTGAGGATGGAGTCCGCAGGAAAGCAGAGAGGGCCAAATTGTCTGGGGCATTTGAAGAGGTTCCAGGACGCAGTGAGAACCAGCATTACTTTTCGCCGCTGGCACCTTTGCTGTGGCAGCAAAACCTGGACGTTTGTCTTTTTTGCTCTGGAGGCTGCCGAAAGCGAAAACAGGTGCTTTTGAGGATGGAGTCCGCAGGAAAGCAGAGAGGGCCAAATTGTCTGTGGCATTTGAAAGAGTTCTAGGAGGTAGTGAGAACCAGCATTACTTTTCCCCGCTGGCACCTTTGCTGTGGCAGCAAAAGCTGGACGTTTGTCTTTTTTGCTCCGGAGGCTGCCGAAAGCGAAAACAGGTGCTTTTGAGGATGGAGTCCGCAGGAAAGCAGAGAGGGCCAAATTTTCTGGGGCATTTGAAAGGGTTCCAGGAGGCAGTGAGAACCAGCATTACTTTTCCCCGCTGGCACCTCTGCTGTGGCAGCAAAAGCTGGACGTTTGTCTTTTTTGCTCCTGAGGTTTCCGAAAGCGAAAACAGGTGCTTTTGAGGATGGAGTCCGCAGGAAAGCAGAGAGGGCCAAATTGTCTGTGGCATTTGAAGAGGTTCCAGGACGCAGTGAGAACCAGCATTACTTTTCCCCGCTGGCACCTTTGCTGTGGCAGCAAAACCTGGACGTTTGTCTTTTTTGCTCCGGAGGCTGCCGAAAGCGAAAACAGGTGCTTTTGAGGATGGAGTCCGCAGGAAAGCAGAGAGGGCCAAATTGTCTGGGGCATTTGAAAGGGTTCCAGGAGGCAGTGAGAACCAGCATTACTTTTCCCCGCTGGCACCTCTGCTGTGGCAGCAAAAGCTGGACGTTTGTCTTTTTTGCTCCTGAGGATGCCGAAAGCGAAAACAGGTGCTTTTGAGGATGGAGTCCGCAGGAAAGCAGAGAGGGCCAAATTGTCTGTGGCATTTGAAAGAGTTCTAGGAGGCAGTGAGAACCAGCATTACTTTTCCCCGCTGGCACCTTTGCTGTGGCAGCAAAAGCTGGACGTTTGTCTTTTTTGCTTTGGAGGCTGCCGAAATCGAAAACAGGTGATTTTAAAGATGGAGTCCGCAGGAAAGCAGAGAGGGCCAAATTGTCTGGGGCATTTGAAAGAGTTCCAGGAGGTAGTGAGAACCAGCATTACTTTTCCCCGCTGGCACCTTTGCTGTGGCAGCAAAAGCTGGACGTTTGTCTTTTTTGCTCTGGAGGCTGCCGAAAGCGAAAAGAGGTGCTTTTGAGGATGGAGTCCGCAGGAAAGCAGAGAGGGCCAAATTGTCTGGGGCATTTGAAAGGGTTCCAGGAGGTAGTGAGAACCAGCATTACTTTTCCCGGCTGGCACCTTTGCTGTGGCAGCAAAACCTGGACGTTTGTCTTTTTTGCTCCGGAGGCTGCCGAAAGCGAAAACAGGTGCTTTTGAGGATGGAGTCCACAGGAAAGCAGAGAGGGCCAAATTGTCTGTGGCATTTGAAGAGGTTCCAGGACGCAGTGAGAACCAGCATTACTTTTCGCCGCTGGCACCTTTGCTGTGGCAGCAAAACCTGGACGTTTGTCTTTTTTGCTCTGGAGGCTGCCGAAAGCGAAAACAGGTGCTTTTGAGGATGGAGTCCGCAGGAAAGCAGAGAGGGCCAAATTGTCTGTGGCATTTGAAAGAGTTCTAGGAGGTAGTGAGAACCAGCATTACTTTTCCCCGCTGGCACCTTTGCTGTGGCAGCAAAAGCTGGACGTTTGTCTTTTTTCCTCCGGAGGCTGCCGAAAGCGAAAACAGGTGCTTTTGAGGATGGAGTCTGCAGGAAAGCAGAGAGGGCCAAATTGTCTGGGGCATTTGAAAGGGTTCCAGGAGGCAGTGAGAACCAGCATTACTTTTCCCCGATGGCACCTCTGCTGTGGCAGCAAAAGCTGGACGTTTGTCTTTTTTGCTCCTGAGGATGCCGAAAGCGAAAACAGGTGCTTTTGAGGATGGAGTCCGCAGGAAAGCAGAGAGGGCCAAATTCTCTGGGGCATTTGAAAGAGTTCTAGGAGGTAGTAAGAACCAGCATTACTTTTCCCCCTGGCATCTTTGCTGTGGCAGCAAAAGCTGGACGTTTGTCTTTTTTTCTTTGGAGGCTGCCGAAAGCGAAAACAGGTGCTTTTGAGGATGGAGTCCGCAGGAAAGCAGAGAGGGCCGAATTGTCTGGGGCATTTGAAAGAGTTCCAGGAGGTAGTGAGAACCAGCATTACTTTTCCCCGCTGGCACCTTTGCTGTGGCAGCAAAAGCTGGACGTTTGTCTTTTTTGCTCTGGAGGCTGCCGAAAGCGAAAACAGGTGCTTTTGAGGATGGAGTCCGCAGGAAAGCAGAGAGGGCCAAATTGTCTGGGGCATTTGAAGAGGTTCCAGGAGGCAAAGAGGACCAGCATAACTTTTCCCCGCTGGCACCTTTGCTGTGGCAGCAAAACCTGGACGTTTTTCTTTTTTGCTCTGGAGGCTGCCGAAAGCGAAAACAGGTGCTTTTGAGGATGGAGTCCGCAGGAAAGCAGAGAGGGCCAAATTGTCTGGGGCATTTGAAAGAGTTCCAGGAGGCAGTGAGAACCAGCATTACTTTTCCCGGCTGGCACCTTTGCTGTGGCAGCAAAAGCTGGACGTTTGTCTTTTTTGCTCCGGAGGTTGCCGAAAGCGAAAACAGGTGCTTTTGAGGATGGAGTCCGCAGGAAAGCAGAGAGGGCCAAATTGTCTGGGGCATTTGAAAGAGTTCCAGGAGGCAGTGAGAACCAGCATTACTTTTCCCCGCTGGCACCTCTGCTGTGGCAGCAAAAGCTGGACGTTTGTCTTTTTTGCTCCTGAGGATGCCGAAAGCGAAAACAGGTGCTTTTGAGGATGGAGTCCGCAGGAAAGCAGAGAGGGCCAAATTGTCTGGGGCATTTGAAAGAGTTCCAGGAGGCAGTGAGAACCAGCATTACTTTTCCCCGCTGGCACCTCTGCTGTGGCAGAAAAACCTGGACGTTTGTCTTTTTTGCTCCTGAGGTTGCCGAAAGCGAAAAGAGGTGCTTTTGAGGATGGAGTCCGCAGGAAAGCAGAGAGGGCCAAATTGTCTGTGGTTTTTGAAGAGGTTCCAGGAGGCAATGAGGACCAGCATTACTTTTCCCCGCTGGCAAATTTGCTGTGGCAGCAAAAGCTGGACGTTTGTCTTTTTTGCTCTGGAGGCTGCCGAAAGCGAAAACAGGTGCTTTTGAGGATGGAGTCCGCAGAAAAGCAGAGAGGGCCAAATTGTCTGGGGCATTTGAAAGGGTTCCAGGAGGCAGTGAGAACCAGCATTACTTTTCCCCGCTGGCACCTTTGCTGTGGCAGCAAAAGCTGGACGTTTGTCTTTTTTGCTCCTGAGGATGCCGAAAGTGAAAACAGGTGCTTTTAAGGATGAAGTCCGCAGGAAAGCAGAGAGGGCCAAATTGTCTGGGGCATTTGAAAGAGTTCCAGGAGGCAGTGAGAACCAGCATTACTTTTCCCCGCTGGCACCTTTGCTGTGGCAGCAAAAGCTGGACGTTTGTCTTTTTTGCTCCGGAGGCTGCCGAAAGCGAAAACAGGTGCTTTTGAGGATGGAGTCCGCAGGAAAGCAGAGAGGGCCAAATTGTCTGTGGCATTTGAAGAGGTTCCAGGAGGCAATGAGGACCAGCATTACTTTTCCCCGATGGCACCTTTGCTGTGGCAGCAAAAGCTGGACGTTTGTCTTTTTACCACCGGAGGGCGCCGAAAGTGAAAAAAGGCGCTTTTGAGGATAGAGTCCGCAGGAAAGCAGAGAGGGCCAAATGGTCTGGGGCATTTGAAAGGGTTCCAGGAGGTAGTGAGAACCAGCATTACTTTTCCCGGCTGGCACCTTTGCTGTGGCAGCAAAACCTGGACGTTTGTCTTTTTTGCTCCGGAGGCTGCCGAAAGCGAAAACAGGTGCTTTTGAGGATGGAGTCCGCAGGAAAGCAGAGAGGGCCAAATTGTCTGGGGCATTTGAAGAGGTTCCAGGACGCAGTGAGAACCAGCATTACTTTTCGCCGCTGGCACCTTTGCTGTGGCAGCAAAACCTGGACGTTTGTCTTTTTTGCTCTGGAGGCTGCCGAAAGCGAAAACAGGTGCTTTTGAGGATGGAGTCCGCAGGAAAGCAGAGAGGGCCAAATTGTCTGTGGCATTTGAAAGAGTTCTAGGAGGTAGTGAGAACCAGCATTACTTTTCCCCGCTGGCACCTTTGCTGTGGCAGCAAAAGCTGGACGTTTGTCTTTTTTGCTCCTGAGGATGCCGAAAGTGAAAACAGGTGCTTTTAAGGATGAAGTCCGCAGGAAAGCAGAGAGGGCCAAATTGTCTGGGGCATTTGAAAGAGTTCCAGGAGGCACTGAGAACCAGCATTACTTTTCCCCGCTGGCACCTTTGCTGTGGCAGCAAAAGCTGGACGTTTGTCTTTTTTGCTCTGGAGGCTGCCGAAAGCGAAAACAGGTGCTTTTGAGGATGGAGTCCGCAGAAAAGCAGAGAGGGCCAAATTGTCTGGGGCATTTGAAAGGGTTCCAGGAGGCAGTGAGAACCAGCATTACTTTTCCCCGCTGGCACCTTTGCTGTGGCAGCAAAAGCTGGACGTTTGTCTTTTTTGCTCCTGAGGATGCCGAAAGTGAAAACAGGTGCTTTTAAGGATGAAGTCCGCAGGAAAGCAGAGAGGGCCAAATTGTCTGGGGCATTTGAAAGAGTTCCAGGAGGCACTGAGAACCAGCATTACTTTTCCCCGCTGGCACCTTTGCTGTGGCAGCAAAAGCTGGACGTTTGTCTTTTTACCACCGGAGGGCGCCGAAAGTGAAAAAAGGCGCTTTTGAGGATAGAGTCCGCAGGAAAGCAGAGAGGGCCAAATGGTCTGGGGCATTTGAAGAGGTTCCAGGAGGCAGTGAGAACCAGCATTACTTTTCCCCGCTGGCACCTTTGCTGTGGCAGCAAAAGCTGGACGTTTGTCTTTTTTGCTCCTGAGGTTTCCGAAAGCGAAAACAGGTGCTTTTGAGGATGGAGTCCGCAGGAAAGCAGAGAGGGCCAAATTGTCTGTGGCATTTGAAGAGGTTCCAGGACGCAGTGAGAACCAGCATTACTTTTCCCCGCTGGCACCTTTGCTGTGGCAGCAAAACCTGGACGTTTGTCTTTTTTGCTCCGGAGGCTGCCGAAAGCGAAAACAGGTGCTTTTGAGGATGGAGTCCGCAGGAAAGCAGAGAGGGCCAAATTGTCTGGGGCATTTGAAAGGGTTCCAGGAGGCAGTGAGAACCAGCATTACTTTTCCCCGCTGGCACCTCTGCTGTGGCAGCAAAAGCTGGACGTTTGTCTTTTTTGCTCCTGAGGATGCCGAAAGCGAAAACAGGTGCTTTTGAGGATGGAGTCCGCAGGAAAGCAGAGAGGGCCAAATTGTCTGTGGCATTTGAAAGAGTTCTAGGAGGCAGTGAGAACCAGCATTACTTTTCCCCGCTGGCACCTTTGCTGTGGCAGCAAAAGCTGGACGTTTGTCTTTTTTGCTTTGGAGGCTGCCGAAAGCGAAAACAGGTGCTTTTAAAGATGGAGTCCGCAGGAAAGCAGAGAGGGCCAAATTGTCTGGGGCATTTGAAAGAGTTCCAGGAGGTAGTGAGAACCAGCATTACTTTTCCCCGCTGGCACCTTTGCTGTGGCAGCAAAAGCTGGACGTTTGTCTTTTTTGCTCTGGAGGCTGCCGAAAGCGAAAAGAGGTGCTTTTGAGGATGGAGTCCGCAGGAAAGCAGAGAGGGCCAAATTGTCTGGGGCATTTGAAAGGGTTCCAGGAGGTAGTGAGAACCAGCATTACTTTTCCCGGCTGGCACCTTTGCTGTGGCAGCAAAACCTGGACGTTTGTCTTTTTTGCTCCGGAGGCTGCCGAAAGCGAAAACAGGTGCTTTTGAGGATGGAGTCCGCAGGAAAGCAGAGAGGGCCAAATTGTCTGGGGCATTTGAAGAGGTTCCAGGACGCAGTGAGAACCAGCATTACTTTTCGCCGCTGGCACCTTTGCTGTGGCAGCAAAACCTGGACGTTTGTCTTTTTTGCTCTGGAGGCTGCCGAAAGCGAAAACAGGTGCTTTTGAGGATGGAGTCCGCAGGAAAGCAGAGAGGGCCAAATTGTCTGTGGCATTTGAAAGAGTTCTAGGAGGTAGTGAGAACCAGCATTACTTTTCCCCGCTGGCACCTTTGCTGTGGCAGCAAAAGCTGGACGTTTGTCTTTTTTCCTCCGGAGGCTGCCGAAAGCGAAAACAGGTGCTTTTGAGGATGGAGTCTGCAGGAAAGCAGAGAGGGCCAAATTGTCTGGGGCATTTGAAAGGGTTCCAGGAGGCAGTGAGAACCAGCATTACTTTTCCCCGATGGCACCTCTGCTGTGGCAGCAAAAGCTGGACGTTTGTCTTTTTTGCTCCTGAGGATGCCGAAAGCGAAAACAGGTGCTTTTGAGGATGGAGTCCGCAGGAAAGCAGAGAGGGCCAAATTCTCTGGGGCATTTGAAAGAGTTCTAGGAGGTAGTAAGAACCAGCATTACTTTTCCCCCTGGCATCTTTGCTGTGGCAGCAAAAGCTGGACGTTTGTCTTTTTTTCTTTGGAGGCTGCCGAAAGCGAAAACAGGTGCTTTTGAGGATGGAGTCCGCAGGAAAGCAGAGAGGGCCGAATTGTCTGGGGCATTTGAAAGAGTTCCAGGAGGTAGTGAGAACCAGCATTACTTTTCCCCGCTGGCACCTTTGCTGTGGCAGCAAAAGCTGGACGTTTGTCTTTTTTGCTCTGGAGGCTGCCGAAAGCGAAAACAGGTGCTTTTGAGGATGGAGTCCGCAGGAAAGCAGAGAGGGCCAAATTGTCTGGGGCATTTGAAGAGGTTCCAGGAGGCAAAGAGGACCAGCATAACTTTTCCCCGCTGGCACCTTTGCTGTGGCAGCAAAACCTGGACGTTTTTCTTTTTTGCTCTGGAGGCTGCCGAAAGCGAAAACAGGTGCTTTTGAGGATGGAGTCCGCAGGAAAGCAGAGAGGGCCAAATTGTCTGGGGCATTTGAAAGAGTTCCAGGAGGCAGTGAGAACCAGCATTACTTTTCCCGGCTGGCACCTTTGCTGTGGCAGCAAAAGCTGGACGTTTGTCTTTTTTGCTCCGGAGGTTGCCGAAAGCGAAAACAGGTGCTTTTGAGGATGGAGTCCGCAGGAAAGCAGAGAGGGCCAAATTGTCTGGGGCATTTGAAAGAGTTCCAGGAGGCAGTGAGAACCAGCATTACTTTTCCCCGCTGGCACCTCTGCTGTGGCAGCAAAAGCTGGACGTTTGTCTTTTTTGCTCCTGAGGATGCCGAAAGCGAAAACAGGTGCTTTTGAGGATGGAGTCCGCAGGAAAGCAGAGAGGGCCAAATTGTCTGGGGCATTTGAAAGAGTTCCAGGAGGCAGTGAGAACCAGCATTACTTTTCCCCGCTGGCACCTCTGCTGTGGCAGAAAAACCTGGACGTTTGTCTTTTTTGCTCCTGAGGTTGCCGAAAGCGAAAAGAGGTGCTTTTGAGGATGGAGTCCGCAGGAAAGCAGAGAGGGCCAAATTGTCTGTGGTTTTTGAAGAGGTTCCAGGAGGCAATGAGGACCAGCATTACTTTTCCCCGCTGGCAAATTTGCTGTGGCAGCAAAAGCTGGACGTTTGTCTTTTTTGCTCTGGAGGCTGCCGAAAGCGAAAACAGGTGCTTTTGAGGATGGAGTCCGCAGAAAAGCAGAGAGGGCCAAATTGTCTGGGGCATTTGAAAGGGTTCCAGGAGGCAGTGAGAACCAGCATTACTTTTCCCCGCTGGCACCTTTGCTGTGGCAGCAAAAGCTGGACGTTTGTCTTTTTTGCTCCTGAGGATGCCGAAAGTGAAAACAGGTGCTTTTAAGGATGAAGTCCGCAGGAAAGCAGAGAGGGCCAAATTGTCTGGGGCATTTGAAAGAGTTCCAGGAGGCACTGAGAACCAGCATTACTTTTCCCCGCTGGCACCTTTGCTGTGGCAGCAAAAGCTGGACGTTTGTCTTTTTTGCTCCGGAGGCTGCCGAAAGCGAAAACAGGTGCTTTTGAGGATGGAGTCCGCAGGAAAGCAGAGAGGGCCAAATTGTCTGTGGCATTTGAAGAGGTTCCAGGAGGCAATGAGGACCAGCATTACTTTTCCCCGATGGCACCTTTGCTGTGGCAGCAAAAGCTGGACGTTTGTCTTTTTACCACCGGAGGGCGCCGAAAGTGAAAAAAGGCGCTTTTGAGGATAGAGTCCGCAGGAAAGCAGAGAGGGCCAAATGGTCTGGGGCATTTGAAGAGGTTCCAGGAGGCAGTGAGAACCAGCATTACTTTTCCCCGCTGGCACCTTTGCTGTGGCAGCAAAACCTGGACGTTTGTCTTTTTTGCTCTGGAGGCTGCCGAAAGCGAAAAGAGGTGCTTTTGAGGATGGAGTCCGCAGGAAAGCAGAGAGGGCCAAATTGTCTGGGGCATTTGAAAGGGTTCCAGGAGGTAGTGAGAACCAGCATTACTTTTCCCGGCTGGCACGTTTGCTGTGGCAGCAAAACCTGGACGTTTGTCTTTTTTGCTCCGGAGGCTGCCGAAAGCGAAAACAGGTGCTTTTGAGGATGGAGTCCGCAGGAAAGCAGAGAGGGCCAAATTGTCTGGGGCATTTGAAGAGGTTCCAGGACGCAGTGAGAACCAGCATTACTTTTCGCCGCTGGCACCTTTGCTGTGGCAGCAAAACCTGGACGTTTGTCTTTTTTGCTCTGGAGGCTGCGGAAAGCGAAAAAAGGTGCTTTTGAGGATGGAGTCCGCAGGAAAGCAGAGAGGGCCAAATTGTCTGTGGCATTTGAAAGGGTTCCAGGAGGCAGTGAGGACCAGCATTACTTTTCCCCGCTGGCACCTTTGCTGTGGCAGCAAAAGCTGGACGTTTGTCTTTTTTGCTCCGGAGGCTGCCGAAAGCGAAAACAGGTGCTTTTGAGGATGGAGTCCGCAGGAAAGCAGAGAGGGCCAAATTTTCTGGGGCATTTGAAAGGGTTCCAGGAGGCAGTGAGAACCAGCATTACTTTTCCCCGCTGGCACCTCTGCTGTGGCAGCAAAAGCTGGACGTTTGTCTTTTTTGCTCCTGAGGATGCCGAAAGCGAAAACAGGTGCTTTTGAGGATGGAGTCCGCAGGAAAGCAGAGAGGGCCAAATTCTCTGGGGCATTTGAAAGAGTTCTAGGAGGTAGTAAGAACCAGCATTACTTTTCCCCCTGGCATCTTTGCTGTGGCAGCAAAAGCTGGACGTTTGTCTTTTTTGCTTTGGAGGCTGCCGAAAGCGAAAACAGGTGCTTTTGAGGATGGAGTCCGCAGGAAAGCAGAGAGGGCCGAATTGTCTGGGGCATTTGAAAGAGTTCCAGGAGGTAGTGAGAACCAGCATTACTTTTCCCGGCTGGCACCTTTGCTGTGGCAGCAAAAGCTGGACGTTTGTCTTTTTTGCTCTGGAGGCTGCCGAAAGCGAAAACAGGTGCTTTTGAGGATGGAGTCCGCAGGAAAGCAGAGAGGGCCAAATTGTCTGGGGCATTTGAAGAGGTTCCAGGAGGCAATGAGGACCAGCATAACTTTTCCCCGCTGGCACCTTTGCTGTGGCAGCAAAACCTGGACGTTTGTCTTTTTTGCTCTGGAGGCTGCCGAAAGCGAAAACAGGTGCTTTTGAGGATGGAGTCTGCAGGAAAGCAGAGAGGGCCAAATTGTCTGTGGCATTTGAAAGAGTTCTAGGAGGTAGTGAGAACCAGCATTACTTTTCCCCGCTGGCACCTTTGCTGTGGCAGCAAAAGCTGGACGTTTGTCTTTTTTCCTCCGGAGGCTGCCGAAAGCGAAAACAGGTGCTTTTGAAGATGCAGTCCGCAGGAAAGCAGAGAGGGCCAAATTGTCTGGGGCATTTGAAAGGGTTCCAGGAGGCAGTGAGAACCAGCATTACTTTTCCCCGCTGGCACCTCTGCTGTGGCAGCAAAAGCTGGACGTTTGTCTTTTTTGCTCCTGAGGATGCCGAAAGCGAAAACAGGTGCTTTTGAGGATGGAGTCCGCAGGAAAGAAGAGAGGGCAAAATTGTCTGTGGCATTTGAAAGAGTTCTAGGAGGTAGTGAGAACCAGCATTACTTTTCCCCGCTGGCACCTTTGCTGTGGCAGCAAAAGCTGGACGTTTGTCTTTTTTGCTTTGGAGGCTGCCGAAAGCGAAAACAGGTGCTTTTAAAGATGGAGTCCGCAGGAAAGCAGAGAGGGCCAAATTGTCTGGGGCATTTGAAAGAGTTCCAGGAGGTAGTGAGAACCAGCATTACTTTTCCCCGCTGGCACCTTTGCTGTGGCAGCAAAAGCTGGACGTTTGTCTTTTTTGCTCCTGAGGATGCCGAAAGCGAAAAGAGGTGCTTTTGAGGATGGAGTCCGCAGGAAAGCAGAGAGGGCCAAATTGTCTGGGGCATTTGAAAGGGTTCCAGGAGGTAGTGAGAACCAGCATTACTTTTCCCGGCTGGCACCTTTGCTGTGGCAGCAAAACCTGGACGTTTGTCTTTTTTGCTCCGGAGGCTGCCGAAAGCGAAAACAGGTGCTTTTGAGGATGGAGTCCGCAGGAAAGCAGAGAGGGCCAAATTGTCTGGGGCATTTGAAGAGGTTCCAGGACGCAGTGAGAACCAGCATTACTTTTCGCCGCTGGCACCTTTGCTGTGGCAGCAAAACCTGGACGTTTGTCTTTTTTGCTCTGGAGGCTGCCGAAAGCGAAAACAGGTGCTTTTGAGGATGGAGTCCGCAGGAAAGCAGAGAGGGCCAAATTGTCTGTGGCATTTGAAAGAGTTCTAGGAGGTAGTGAGAACCAGCATTACTTTTCCCCGCTGGCACCTTTGCTGTGGCAGCAAAAGCTGGACGTTTGTCTTTTTTCCTCCGGAGGCTGCCGAAAGCGAAAACAGGTGCTTTTGAGGATGGAGTCTGCAGGAAAGCAGAGAGGGCCAAATTGTCTGGGGCATTTGAAAGGGTTCCAGGAGGCAGTGAGAACCAGCATTACTTTTCCCCGATGGCACCTCTGCTGTGGCAGCAAAAGCTGGACGTTTGTCTTTTTTGCTCCTGAGGATGCCGAAAGCGAAAACAGGTGCTTTTGAGGATGGAGTCCGCAGGAAAGCAGAGAGGGCCAAATTCTCTGGGGCATTTGAAAGAGTTCTAGGAGGTAGTAAGAACCAGCATTACTTTTCCCCCTGGAATCTTTGCTGTGGCAGCAAAAGCTGGACGTTTGTCTTTTTTGCTTTGGAGGCTGCCGAAAGCGAAAACAGGTGCTTTTGAGGATGGAGTCCGCAGGAAAGCAGAGAGGGCCGAATTGTCTGGGGCATTTGAAAGAGTTCCAGGAGGTAGTGAGAACCAGCATTACTTTTCCCCGCTGGCACCTTTGCTGTGGCAGCAAAAGCTGGACGTTTGTCTTTTTTGCTCTGGAGGCTGCCGAAAGCGAAAACAGGTGCTTTTGAGGATGGAGTCCGCAGGAAAGCAGAGAGGGCCAAATTGTCTGGGGCATTTGAAGAGGTTCCAGGAGGCAAAGAGGACCAGCATAACTTTTCCCCGCTGGCACCTTTGCTGTGGCAGCAAAACCTGGACGTTTTTCTTTTTTGCTCTGGAGGCTGCCGAAAGCGAAAACAGGTGCTTTTGAGGATGGAGTCCGCAGGAAAGCAGAGAGGGCCAAATTGTCTGGGGCATTTGAAAGAGTTCCAGGAGGCAGTGAGAACCAGCATTACTTTTCCCGGCTGGCACCTTTGCTGTGGCAGCAAAAGCTGGACGTTTGTCTTTTTTGCTCCGGAGGTTGCCGAAAGCGAAAACAGGTGCTTTTGAGGATGGAGTCCGCAGGAAAGCAGAGAGGGCCAAATTGTCTGGGGCATTTGAAAGAGTTCCAGGAGGCAGTGAGAACCAGCATTACTTTTCCCCGCTGGCACCTCTGCTGTGGCAGCAAAAGCTGGACGTTTGTCTTTTTTGCTCCTGAGGATGCCGAAAGCGAAAACAGGTGCTTTTGAGGATGGAGTCCGCAGGAAAGCAGAGAGGGCCAAATTGTCTGGGGCATTTGAAAGAGTTCCAGGAGGCAGTGAGAACCAGCATTACTTTTCCCCGCTGGCACCTCTGCTGTGGCAGAAAAACCTGGACGTTTGTCTTTTTTGCTCCTGAGGTTGCCGAAAGCGAAAAGAGGTGCTTTTGAGGATGGAGTCCGCAGGAAAGCAGAGAGGGCCAAATTGTCAGTGGTTTTTGAAGAGGTTCCAGGAGGCAATGAGGACCAGCATTACTTTTCCCCGCTGGCAAATTTGCTGTGGCAGCAAAAGCTGGACGTTTGTCTTTTTTGCTCTGGAGGCTGCCGAAAGCGAAAACAGGTGCTTTTGAGGATGGAGTCCGCAGAAAAGCAGAGAGGGCCAAATTGTCTGGGGCATTTGAAAGGGTTCCAGGAGGCAGTGAGAACCAGCATTACTTTTCCCCGCTGGCACCTTTGCTGTGGCAGCAAAAGCTGGACGTTTGTCTTTTTTGCTCCTGAGGATGCCGAAAGTGAAAACAGGTGCTTTTAAGGATAGAGTCCGCAGGAAAGCAGAGAGGGCCAAATGGTCTGGGGCATTTGAAGAGGTTCCAGGAGGCAGTGAGAACCAGCATTACTTTTCCCCGCTGGCACCTCTGCTGTGGCAGCAAAAGCTGGACGTTTGTCTTTTTTGCTCCTGAGGATGCCGAAAGCGAAAACAGGTGCTTTTGAGGATGGAGTCCGCAGGAAAGAAGAGAGGGCAAAATTGTCTGTGGCATTTGAAAGAGTTCTAGGAGGTAGTGAGAACCAGCATTACTTTTCCCCGCTGGCACCTTTGCTGTGGCAGCAAAAGCTGGACGTTTGTCTTTTTTGCTTTGGAGGCTGCCGAAAGCGAAAACAGGTGCTTTTAAAGATGGAGTCCGCAGGAAAGCAGAGAGGGCCAAATTGTCTGGGGCATTTGAAAGAGTTCCAGGAGGTAGTGAGAACCAGCATTACTTTTCCCCGCTGGCACCTTTGCTGTGGCAGCAAAAGCTGGACGTTTGTCTTTTTTGCTCTGGAGGCTGCCGAAAGCGAAAAGAGGTGCTTTTGAGGATGGAGTCCGCAGGAAAGCAGAGAGGGCCAAATTGTCTGGGGCATTTGAAAGGGTTCCAGGAGGTAGTGAGAACCAGCATTACTTTTCCCGGCTGGCACCTTTGCTGTGGCAGCAAAACCTGGACGTTTGTCTTTTTTGCTCCGGAGGCTGCCGAAAGCGAAAACAGGTGCTTTTGAGGATGGAGTCCGCAGGAAAGCAGAGAGGGCCAAATTGTCTGGGGCATTTGAAGAGGTTCCAGGACGCAGTGAGAACCAGCATTACTTTTCGCCGCTGGCACCTTTGCTGTGGCAGCAAAACCTGGACGTTTGTCTTTTTTGCTCTGGAGGCTGCCGAAAGCGAAAACAGGTGCTTTTGAGGATGGAGTCCGCAGGAAAGCAGAGAGGGCCAAATTGTCTGTGGCATTTGAAAGAGTTCTAGGAGGTAGTGAGAACCAGCATTACTTTTCCCCGCTGGCACCTTTGCTGTGGCAGCAAAAGCTGGACGTTTGTCTTTTTTCCTCCGGAGGCTGCCGAAAGCGAAAACAGGTGCTTTTGAGGATGGAGTCTGCAGGAAAGCAGAGAGGGCCAAATTGTCTGGGGCATTTGAAAGGGTTCCAGGAGGCAGTGAGAACCAGCATTACTTTTCCCCGATGGCACCTCTGCTGTGGCAGCAAAAGCTGGACGTTTGTCTTTTTTGCTCCTGAGGATGCCGAAAGCGAAAACAGGTGCTTTTGAGGATGGAGTCCGCAGGAAAGCAGAGAGGGCCAAATTCTCTGGGGCATTTGAAAGAGTTCTAGGAGGTAGTAAGAACCAGCATTACTTTTCCCCCTGGAATCTTTGCTGTGGCAGCAAAAGCTGGACGTTTGTCTTTTTTGCTTTGGAGGCTGCCGAAAGCGAAAACAGGTGCTTTTGAGGATGGAGTCCGCAGGAAAGCAGAGAGGGCCGAATTGTCTGGGGCATTTGAAAGAGTTCCAGGAGGTAGTGAGAACCAGCATTACTTTTCCCCGCTGGCACCTTTGCTGTGGCAGCAAAAGCTGGACGTTTGTCTTTTTTGCTCTGGAGGCTGCCGAAAGCGAAAACAGGTGCTTTTGAGGATGGAGTCCGCAGGAAAGCAGAGAGGGCCAAATTGTCTGGGGCATTTGAAGAGGTTCCAGGAGGCAAAGAGGACCAGCATAACTTTTCCCCGCTGGCACCTTTGCTGTGGCAGCAAAACCTGGACGTTTTTCTTTTTTGCTCTGGAGGCTGCCGAAAGCGAAAACAGGTGCTTTTGAGGATGGAGTCCGCAGGAAAGCAGAGAGGGCCAAATTGTCTGGGGCATTTGAAAGAGTTCCAGGAGGCAGTGAGAACCAGCATTACTTTTCCCGGCTGGCACCTTTGCTGTGGCAGCAAAAGCTGGACGTTTGTCTTTTTTGCTCCGGAGGTTGCCGAAAGCGAAAACAGGTGCTTTTGAGGATGGAGTCCGCAGGAAAGCAGAGAGGGCCAAATTGTCTGGGGCATTTGAAAGAGTTCCAGGAGGCAGTGAGAACCAGCATTACTTTTCCCCGCTGGCACCTCTGCTGTGGCAGCAAAAGCTGGACGTTTGTCTTTTTTGCTCCTGAGGATGCCGAAAGCGAAAACAGGTGCTTTTGAGGATGGAGTCCGCAGGAAAGCAGAGAGGGCCAAATTGTCTGGGGCATTTGAAAGAGTTCCAGGAGGCAGTGAGAACCAGCATTACTTTTCCCCGCTGGCACCTCTGCTGTGGCAGAAAAACCTGGACGTTTGTCTTTTTTGCTCCTGAGGTTGCCGAAAGCGAAAAGAGGTGCTTTTGAGGATGGAGTCCGCAGGAAAGCAGAGAGGGCCAAATTGTCAGTGGTTTTTGAAGAGGTTCCAGGAGGCAATGAGGACCAGCATTACTTTTCCCCGCTGGCAAATTTGCTGTGGCAGCAAAAGCTGGACGTTTGTCTTTTTTGCTCTGGAGGCTGCCGAAAGCGAAAACAGGTGCTTTTGAGGATGGAGTCCGCAGAAAAGCAGAGAGGGCCAAATTGTCTGGGGCATTTGAAAGGGTTCCAGGAGGCAGTGAGAACCAGCATAACTTTTCCCCGCTGGCACCTTTGCTGTGGCAGCAAAAGCTGGACGTTTGTCTTTTTTGCTCCTGAGGATGCCGAAAGTGAAAACAGGTGCTTTTAAGGATAGAGTCCGCAGGAAAGCAGAGAGGGCCAAATGGTCTGGGGCATTTGAAGAGGTTCCAGGAGGCAGTGAGAACCAGCATTACTTTTCCCCGCTGGCACCTTTGCTGTGGCAGCAAAACCTGGACGTTTGTCTTTTTTGCTCTGGAGGCTGCCGAAAGCGAAAACAGGTGCTTTTGAGGATGGAGTCCGCAGGAAAGCAGAGAGGGCCAAATTGTCTGGGGCATTTGAAAGGGTTCCAGGAGGTAGTGAGAACCAGCATTACTTTTCCCGGCTGGCACCTTTGCTGTGGCAGCAAAACCTGGACGTTTGTCTTTTTTGCTCCGGAGGCTGCCGAAAGCGAAAACAGGTGCTTTTGAGGATGGAGTCTGCAGGAAAGCAGAGAGGGCCAAATTGTCTGGGGCATTTGAAGAGGTTCCAGGACGCAGTGAGAACCAGCATTACTTTTCGCCGCTGGCACCTTTGCTGTGGCAGCAAAACCTGGACGTTTGTCTTTTTTGCTCTGGAGGCTGCCGAAAGCGAAAACAGGTGCTTTTGAGGATGGAGTCCGCAGGAAAGCAGAGAGGGCCAAATTGTCTGTGGCATTTGAAAGAGTTCTAGGAGGTAGTGAGAACCAGCATTACTTTTCCCCGCTGGCACCTTTGCTGTGGCAGCAAAAGCTGGACGTTTGTCTTTTTTGTTCCGGAGGCTGCCGAAAGCGAAAACAGGTGCTTTTGAGGATGGAGTCCGCAGGAAAGCAGAGAGGGCCAAATTTTCTGGGGCATTTGAAAGGGTTCCAGGAGGCAGTGAGAACCAGCATTACTTTTCCCCGCTGGCACCTCTGCTGTGGCAGCAAAAGCTGGACGTTTGTCTTTTTTGCTCCTGAGGATGCCGAAAGCGAAAACAGGTGCTTTTGAGGATGGAGTCCGCAGGAAAGCAGAGAGGGCCAAATTCTCTGGGGCATTTGAAAGAGTTCTAGGAGGTAGTAAGAACCAGCATTACTTTTCCCCCTGGCATCTTTGCTGTGGCAGCAAAAGCTGGACGTTTGTCTTTTTTGCTCTGGAGGCTGCCGAAAGCGAAAACAGGTGCTTTTGAGGATGGAGTCCGCAGGAAAGCAGAGAGGGCCGAATTGTCTGGGGCATTTGAAAGAGTTCCAGGAGGTAGTGAGAACCAGCATTACTTTTCCCGGCTGGCACCTTTGCTGTGGCAGCAAAAGCTGGACGTTTGTCTTTTTTGCTCTGGAGGCTGCCGAAAGCGAAAACAGGTGCTTTTGAGGATGGAGTCCGCAGGAAAGCAGAGAGGGCCAAATTGTCTGGGGCATTTGAAGAGGTTCCAGGAGGCAATAAGGACCAGCATAACTTTTCCCCGCTGGCACCTTTGCTGTGGCAGCAAAACCTGGACGTTTGTCTTTTTTGCTCTGGAGGCTGCCGAAAGCGAAAACAGGTGCTTTTGAGGATGGAGTCTGCAGGAAAGCAGAGAGGGCCAAATTGTCTGTGGCATTTGAAAGAGTTCTAGGAGGTAGTGAGAACCAGCATTACTTTTCCCCGCTGGCACCTTTGCTGTGGCAGCAAAAGCTGGACGTTTGTCTTTTTTGCTCCGGAGGCTGCCGAAAGCGAAAACAGGTGCTTTTGAGGATGGAGTCCGCAGGAAAGCAGAGAGGGCCAAATTTTCTGGGGCATTTGAAAGGGTTCCAGGAGGCAGTGAGAACCAGCATTACTTTTCCCTGCTGGCACCTCTGCTGTGGCAGCAAAAGCTGGACGTTTGTCTTTTTTGCTCCTGAGGATGCCGAAAGCGAAAACAGGTGCTTTTGAGGATGGAGTCCGCAGGAAAGCAGAGAGGGCCAAATTCTCTGGGGCATTTGAAAGAGTTCTAGGAGGTAGTAAGAACCAGCATTACTTTTCCCCCTGGCATCTTTGCTGTGGCAGCAAAAGCTGGACGTTTGTCTTTTTTGCTTTGGAGGCTGCCGAAAGCGAAAACAGGTGCTTTTGAGGATGGAGTCCGCAGGAAAGCAGAGAGGGCCGAATTGTCTGGGGCATTTGAAAGAGTTCCAGGAGGTAGTGAGAACCAGCATTACTTTTCCCGGCTGGCACCTTTGCTGTGGCAGCAAAGCTGGACGTTTGTCTTTTTTGCTCTGGAGGCTGCCGAAAGCGAAAACAGGTGCTTTTGAGGATGGAGTCCGCAGGAAAGCAGAGAGGGCCAAATTCTCTGGGGCATTTGAAAGAGTTCTAGGAGGTAGTAAGAACCAGCATTACTTTTCCCCCTGGCATCTTTGCTGTGGCAGCAAAAGCTGGACGTTTGTCTTTTTTGCTTTGGAGGCTGCCGAAAGCGAAAACAGGTGCTTTTGAGGATGGAGTCCGCAGGAAAGCAGAGAGGGCCGAATTGTCTGGGGCATTTGAAAGAGTTCCAGGAGGTAGTGAGAACCAGCATTACTTTTCCCGGCTGGCACCTTTGCTGTGGCAGCAAAGCTGGACGTTTGTCTTTTTTGCTCTGGAGGCTGCCGAAAGCGAAAACAGGTGCTTTTGAGGATGGAGTCCGCAGGAAAGCAGAGAGGGCCAAATTGTCTGGGGCATTTGAAAGAGTTCCAGGAGGTAGTGAGAACCAGCATTACTTTTCCCCGCTGGCACCTTTGCTGTGGCAGCAAAACCTGGACGTTTGTCTTTTTTGCTCTGGAGGCTGCCGAAAGCGAAAAGAGGTGCATTTGAGGATGGAGTCCGCAGGAAAGCAGAGAGGGCCAAATTGTCTGGGGCATTTGAAAGGGTTCCAGGAGGTAGTGAGAACCAGCATTACTTTTCCCGGCTGGCACCTTTGCTGTGGCAGCAAAACCTGGACGTTTGTCTTTTTTGCTCCGGAGGCTGCCGAAAGCGAAAACAGGTGCTTTTGAGGATGGAGTCCGCAGGAAAGCAGAGAGGGCCAAATTGTCTGGGGCATTTGAAGAGGTTCCAGGACGCAGTGAGAACCAGCATTACTTTTCGCTGCTGGCACCTTTGCTGTGGCAGCAAAAGCTGGACGTTTGTCTTTTTTGCTCTGGAGGCTGCCGAAAGCGAAAACAGGTGCTTTTGAGGATGGAGTCCGCAGGAAAGCAGAGAGGGCCAAATTGTCTGTGGCATTTGAAAGAGTTCTAGGAGGTAGTGAGAACCAGCATTACTTTTCCCCGCTGGCACCTTTGCTGTGGCAGCAAAAGCTGGACGTTTGTCTTTTTTGCTTTGGAGGCTGCCGAAAGCGAAAACAGGTGCTTTTGAGGATGGAGTCCGCAGGAAAGCAGAGAGGGCCAAATTGTCTGGGGCATTTGAAAGGGTTCCAGGAGGCAGTGAGAACCAGCATTACTTTTCCCCGCTGGCACCTCTGCTGTGGCAGCAAAAGCTGGACGTTTGTCTTTTTTGCTCCTGAGGATGCCGAAAGCGAAAACAGGTGCTTTTGAGGATGGAGTCCGCAGGAAAGCAGAGAGGGCCAAATTCTCTGGGGCATTTGAAAGAGTTCTAGGAGGTAGTAAGAACCAGCATTACTTTTCCCCCTGGCATCTTTGCTGTGGCATCAAAAGCTGGACGTTTGTCTTTTTTGCTTTGGAGGCTGCCGAAAGCGAAAACAGGTGCTTTTGAGGATGGAGTCCGCAGGAAAGCAGAGAGGGCCGAATTGTCTGGGGAATTTGAAAGACTTCCAGGAGGTAGTGAGAACCAGCATTACTTTTCCCGGCTGGCACCTTTGCTGTGGCAGCAAAAGCTGGACGTTTGTCTTTTTTGCTCTGGAGGCTGCCGAAAGCGAAAACAGGTGCTTTTGAGGATGGAGTCCGCAGGAAAGCAGAGAGGGCCAAATTGTCTGTGGCATTTGAAGAGGTTACAGGAGGCAATGAGGACCAGCATAACTTTTCCCCGCTGGCACCTTTGCTGTGGCAGCAAAACCTGGACGTTTGTCTTTTTTGCTCTGGAGGCTGCCGAAAGCGAAAACAGGTGCTTTTGAGGATGGAGTCCGCAGGAAAGCAGAGAGGGCCAAATTGTCTGGGGCATTTGAAAGAGTTCCAGGAGGCAGTGAGAACCAGCATTACTTTTCCCGGCTGGCACCTTTGCTGTGGCAGCAAAAGCTGGACGTTTGTCTTTTTTGCTCCGGAGGTTGCCGAAAGCGAAAACAGGTGCTTTTGAGGATGGAGTCCGCAGGAAAGCAGAGAGGGCCAAATTGTCTGGGGCATTTGAAGAGTTTCCAGGAGGCAGTGAGAACCAGCATTACTTTTCCCGGCTGGCACCTTTGCTGTGGCAGCAAAAGCTGGACGTTTGTCTTTTTTGCTCCGGAGGTTGCCGAAAGCGAAAACAGGTGCTTTTGAGGATGGAGTCCGCAGAAAAGCAGAGAGGGCCAAATTGTCTGGGGCATTTGAAAGAGTTCTAGGAGGTAGTGAGAACCAGCATTACTTTTCCCCGCTGGCACCTTTGCTGTGGCAGCAAAAGCTGGACGTTTGTCTTTTTTCCTCCGGAGGCTGCCGAAAGCGAAAACAGGTGCTTTGAGGATGGAGTCCGCAGGAAAGCAGAGAGGGCCAAACTGTCTGGGGCATTTGAAAGGGTTCCAGGAGGCAGTGAGAACCAGCATTACTTTTCCCCGCTGGCACCTCTGCTGTGGCAGCAAAAGCTGGACGTTTGTCTTTTTTGCTCCTGAGGATGCCGAAAGCGAAAACAGGTGCTTTTGAGGATGGAGTCCGCCGGAAAGCAGAGAGGGCCAAATTGTCTGGGGCATTTGAAGAGGTTCCAGGAGGCAATGAGGACCAGCATAACTTTTCCCCGCTGGCACCTTTGCTGTGGCAGCAAAACCTGGACGTTTGTCTTTTTTGCTCTGGAGGCTGCCGAAAGCGAAAACAGGTGCTTTTGAGGATGGAGTCCGCAGGAAAGCAGAGAGGGCCAAATTGTCTGGGGCATTTGAAAGAGTTCCAGGAGGCAGTGAGAACCAGCATTACTTTTCCCGGCTGGCACCTTTGCTGTGGCAGCAAAAGCTGGACGTTTGTCTTTTTTGCTCCGGAGGTTGCCAAAAGCGAAAACAGGTGCTTTTGAGGATGGAGTCCGCAGGAAAGCAGAGAGGGCCAAATTGTCTGGGGCATTTGAAAGAGTTCCAGGAGGCAGTGAGAACCAGCATTACTTTTGCCCGCTGGCACCTCTGCTGTGGCAGCAAAAGCTGGACGTTTGTCTTTTTTGCTCCTGAGGATGCCGAAAGCGAAAACAGGTGCTTTTGAGGATGGAGTCCGCAGGAAAGCAGAGAGGGCCAAATTGTCTGTGGTTTTTGAAGAGGTTCCAGGAGGCAATGAGGACCAGCATTACTTTTCCCCGCTGGCAAATTTGCTGTGGCAGCAAAAGCTGGACGTTTGTCTTTTTTGCTCCGGAGGCTGCCGAAAGCGAAAACAGGTGCTTTTGAGGATGGAGTCCGCAGAAAAGCAGAGAGGGCCAAATTGTCTGTGGCATTTGAAAGGGTTCCAGGAGGCAGTGAGAACCAGCATTACTTTTCCCGGCTGGCACATTTGCTGTGGCAGCAAAAGCTGGACGTTTGTCTTTTTTGCTCCTGAGGATGCCGAAAGCGAAAACAGGTGCTTTTGAGGATGGAGTCCGCAGGAAAGCAGAGAGGGCCAAATTGTCTGTGGCATTTGAAAGAGTTCTAGGAGGTAGTGAGAACCAGCATTACTTTTCCCCGCTGGCACCTTTGCTGTGGCAGCAAAAGCTTGACGTTTGTCTTTTTTCCTCCGGAGGCTGCCGAAAGCGAAAACAGGTGCTTTTGAGGATGGAGTCCGCAGGAAAGCAGAGAGGGCCAAATTGTCTGGGGCATTTGAAAGGGTTCCAGGAGGCAGTGAGAACCAGCATTACTTTTCCCCGCTGGCACCTCTGCTGTGGCAGCAAAAGCTGGACGTTTGTCTTTTTTGCTCCTGAGGATGCCGAAAGCGAAAACAGGTGCTTTTGAGGATGGAGTCCGCAGGAAAGCAGAGAGGGCCAAATTCTCTGGGGCATTTGAAAGAGTTCTAGGAGGTAGTAAGAACCAGCATTACTTTTCCCCCTGGCATCTTTGCTGTGGCAGCAAAAGCTGGACGTTTGTCTTTTTTGCTTTGGAGGCTGCCGAAAGCGAAAACAGGTGCTTTTGAGGATGGAGTCCGCAGGAAAGCAGAGAGGGCCGAATTGTCTGGGGCATTTGAAAGAGTTCCAGGAGGTAGTGAGAACCAGCATTACTTTTCCCGGCTGGCACCTTTGCTGTGGCAGCAAAAGCTGGACGTTTGTCTTTTTTGCTCTGGAGGCTGCCGAAAGCGAAAACAGGTGCTTTTGAGGATGGAGTCCGCAGGAAAGCAGAGAGGGCCAAATTCTCTGGGGCATTTGAAAGAGTTCTAGGAGGTAGTGAGAACCAGCATTACTTTTCCCCGCTGGCACCTTTGCTGTGGCAGCAAAAGCTGGACGTTTGTCTTTTTTGCTTTGGAGGCTGCCGAAAGCGAAAACAGGTGCTTTTAAGGATGGAGTCCGCAGGAAAGCAGAGAGGGCCAAATTGTCTGGGGCATTTGAAAGAGTTCCAGGAGGTAGTGAGAACCAGCATTACTTTTCCCCGCTGGCACCTTTGCTGTGGCAGCAAAACCTGGACGTTTGTCTTTTTTGCTCTGGAGGCTGCCGAAAGCGAAAAGAGGTGCATTTGAGGATGGAGTCCGCAGGAAAGCAGAGAGGGCCAAATTGTCTGGGGCATTTGAAAGGGTTCCAGGAGGTAGTGAGAACCAGCATTACTTTTCCCGGCTGGCACCTTTGCTGTGGCAGCAAAACCTGGACGTTTGTCTTTTTTGCTCCGGAGGCTGCCGAAAGCGAAAACAGGTGCTTTTGAGGATGGAGTCCGCAGGAAAGCAGAGAGGGCCAAATTGTCTGGGGCATTTGAAGAGGTTCCAGGACGCAGTGAGAACCAGCATTACTTTTCGCTGCTGGCACCTTTGCTGTGGCAGCAAAAGCTGGACGTTTGTCTTTTTTTCTCTGGAGGCTGCCGAAAGCGAAAACAGGTGCTTTTGAGGATGGAGTCCGCAGGAAAGCAGAGAGGGCCAAATTGTCTGTGGCATTTGAAAGAGTTCTAGGAGGTAGTGAGAACCAGCATTACTTTTCCCCGCTGGCACCTTTGCTGTGGCAGCAAATCTGGACGTTTGTCTTTTTTCCTCCGGAGGCTGCCGAAAGCGAAAACAGGTGCTTTTGAGGATGGAGTCCGCAGGAAAGCAGAGAGGGCCAAATTCTCTGGGGCATTTGAAAGAGTTCTAGGAGGTAGTAAGAACCAGCATTACTTTTCCCCCTGGCATCTTTGCTGTGGCAGCAAAAGCTGGACGTTTGTCTTTTTTGCTTTGGAGGCTGCCGAAAGCGAAAACAGGTGCTTTTGAGGATGGAGTCCGCAGGAAAGCAGAGAGGGCCGAATTGTCTGGGGCATTTGAAAGAGTTCCAGGAGGTAGTGAGAACCAGCATTACTTTTCCCGGCTGGCACCTTTGCTGTGGCAGCAAAAGCTGGACGTTTGTCTTTTTTGCTCTGGAGGCTGCCGAAAGCGAAAACAGGTGCTTTTGAGGATGGAGTCCGCAGGAAAGCAGAGAGGGCCAAATTGTCTGTGGCATTTGAAAGAGTTCCAGGAGGCAATGAGGACCAGCATAACTTTTCCCCGCTGGCACCTTTGCTGTGGCAGCAAAACCTGGACGTTTGTCTTTTTTGCTCTGGAGGCTGCCGAAAGCGAAAACAGGTGCTTTTGAGGATGGAGTCCGCAGGAAAGCAGAGAGGGCCAAATTGTCTGGGGCATTTGAAAGAGTTCCAGGAGGCAGTGAGAACCAGCATTACTTTTCCCGGCTGGCACCTTTGCTGTGGCAGCAAAAGCTGGACGTTTGTCTTTTTTGCTCCGGAGGTTGCCGAAAGCGAAAACAGGTGCTTTTGAGGATGGAGTCCGCAGGAAAGCAGAGAGGCCCAAATTGTCTGGGGCATTTGAAGAGGTTCCAGGAGGCAGTGAGAACCAGCATTACTTTTCCCGGCTGGCACCTTTGCTGTGGCAGCAAAAGCTGGACGTTTGTCTTTTTTGCTCCGGAGGTTGCCGAAAGCGAAAACAGGTGCTTTTGAGGATGGAGTCCGCAGGAAAGCAGAGAGGGCCAAATTGTCTGGGGCATTTGAAAGAGTTCTAGGAGGTAGTGAGAACCAGCATTACTTTTCCCCGCTGGCACCTTTGCTGTGGCAGCAAAAGCTGGACGTTTGTCTTTTTATCTCCGGAGGCTGCCGAAAGCGAAAACAGGTGCTTTGAGGATGGAGTCCGCAGGAAAGCAGAGAGGGCCAAACTGTCTGGGGCATTTGAAAGGGTTCCAGGAGGCAGTGAGAACCAGCATTACTTTTCCCCGCTGGCACCTCTGCTGTGGCAGCAAAAGCTGGACGTTTGTCTTTTTTGCTCCTGAGGATGCCGAAAGCGAAAACAGGTGCTTTTGAGGATGGAGTCCGCCGGAAAGCAGAGAGGGCCAAATTGTCTGGGGCATTTGAAGAGGTTCCAGGAGGCAATGAGGACCAGCATAACTTTTCCCCGCTGGCACCTTTGCTGTGGCAGCAAAACCTGGACGTTTGTCTTTTTTGCTCTGGAGGCTGCCGAAAGCGAAAACAGGTGCTTTTGAGGATGGAGTCCGCAGGAAAGCAGAGAGGGCCAAATTGTCTGGGGCATTTGAAAGAGTTCCAGGAGGCAGTGAGAACCAGCATTACTTTTCCCGGCTGGCACATTTGCTGTGGCAGCAAAAGCTGGACGTTTGTCTTTTTTGCTCCGGAGGTTGCCGAAAGCGAAAACAGGTGCTTTTGAGGATGGAGTCCGCAGGAAAGCAGAGAGGGCCAAATTGTCTGGGGCATTTGAAAGAGTTCCAGGAGGCAGTGAGAACCAGCATTACTTTTGCCCGCTGGCAAATTTGCTGTGGCAGCAAAAGCTGGACGTTTGTCTTTTTTGCTCCGGAGGCTGCCGAAAGCGAAAACAGGTGCTTTTGAGGATGGAGTCCGCAGAAAAGCAGAGAGGGCCAAATTGTCTGGGGCATTTGAAAGGGTTCCAGGAGGCAGTGAGAACCAGCATTACTTTTCCCGGCTGGCACCTTTGCTGTGGCAGCAAAAGCTGGACGTTTGTCTTTTTTGCTCCTGAGGATGCCGAAAGTGAAAACAGGTGCTTTTAAGGATGAAGTCCGCAGGAAAGCAGAGAGGGCCAAATTGTCTGTGGCATTTGAAAGAGTTCCAGGAGGCAATGAGAACCAGCATTACTTTTCCCCGCTGGCACCTTTGCTGTGGCAGCAAAAGCTGGACGTTTGTCTTTTTTGCTCCGGAGGCTGCCGAAAACGAAAACAGGTGCTTTTGAGGATGGAGTCCGCAGGAAAGCAGAGAGGGCCAAATTGTCTGGGGCATTTGAAAAAGGTTCCAGGAGGCAGTGAGAACCAGCATTACTTTTGCCCGCTGGCACCTTTGCTGTGGCAGCAAAACCTGGACGTTTGTCTTTTTTGCTCCTGAGGTTTCCGAAAGCGAAAACAGGTGCTTTTGAGGATGGAGTCCGCAGGAAAGCAGAGAGGGCCAAATTGTCTGTGGCATTTGAAGAGGTTCCAGGACGCAGTGAGAACCAGCATTACTTTTCCCCGCTGGCACCTTTGCTGTGGCAGCAAAACCTGGACGTTTGTCTTTTTTGCTCCGGAGGCTGCCGAAAGAGAAAACAGGTGCTTTTGAGGATGGAGTCCGCAGGAAAGCAGACAGGGCCAAATTGTCTGTGGCATTTGAAAGAGTTCTAGGAGGTAGTGAGAACCAGCATTACTTTTCCCCGCTGGCACCTTTGCTGTGGCAGCAAAAGCTGGACGTTTGTCTTTTTTGCTCCGGAGGCTGCCGAAAGCGAAAACAGGTGCTTTTGAAGATGCAGTCCGCAGGAAAGCAGAGAGGGCCAAATTGTCTGGGGCATTTGAAAGGGTTCCAGGAGGCAGTGAGAACCAGCATTACTTTTCCCCGCTGGCACCTCTGCTGTGGCAGCAAAAGCTGGACGTTTGTCTTTTTTGCTCCTGAGGATGCCGAAAGCGAAAACAGGTGCTTTTGAGGATGGAGTCCGCAGGAAAGAAGAGAGGGCCAAATTGTCTGTGGCATTTGAAAGAGTTCCAGGAGGTAGTGAGAACCAGCATTACTTTTCCCCGCTGGCACCTTTGCTGTGGCAGCAAAAGCTGGACGTTTGTCTTTTTTGCTTTGGAGGCTGCCGAAAGCGAAAACAGGTGCTTTTAAGGATGGAGTCCGCAGGAAAGCAGAGAGGGCCAAATTGTCTGGGGCATTTGAAAGAGTTCCAGGAGGTAGTGAGAACCAGCATTACTTTTCCCCGCTGGCACCTTTGCTGTGGCAGCAAAACCTGGACGTTTTTCTTTTTTGCTCTGGAGGCTGCCGAAAGCGAAAAGAGGTGCTTTTGAGGATGGAGTCCGCAGGAAAGCAGAGAGGGCCAAATTGTCTGGGTCTTTGAAAGGGTTCCAGGAGGTAGTGAGAACCAGCATTACTTTTCCCGGCTGGCACCTTTGCTGTGGCAGCAAAACCTGGACGTTTGTCTTTTTTGCTCCGAAGGCTGCCGAAAGCGAAAACAGGTGCTTTTGAGGATGGAGTCCGCAGGAAAGCAGAGAGGGCCAAATTGTCTGGGGCATTTGAAGAGGTTCCAGGACGCAGTGAGAACCAGCATTACTTTTCGCCGCTGGCACCTTTGCTGTGGCAGCAAAACCTGGACGTTTGTCTTTTTTGCTCTGGAGGCTGCCGAAAGCGAAAACAGGTGCTTTTGAGGATGGAGTCCGCAGGAAAGCAGAGAGGGCCAAATTGTCTGTGGCATTTGAAAGAGTTCTAGGAGGTAGTGAGAACCAGCATTACTTTTCCCCGCTGGCACCTTTGCTGTGGCAGCAAAAGCTGGACGTTTGTCTTTTTTCCTCCGGAGGCTGCCGAAAGCGAAAACAGGTGCTTTTGAGGATGGAGTCCGCAGGAAAGCAGAGAGGGCCAAATTGTCTGGGGCATTTGAAAGGGTTCCAGGAGGCAGTGAGAACCAGCATTACTTTTCCCCGCTGGCACCTCTGCTGTGGCAGCAAAAGCTGGACGTTTGTCTTTTTTGCTCCTGAGGATGCCGAAAGCGAAAACAGGTGCTTTTGAGGATGGAGTCCGCAGGAAAGCAGAGAGGGCCAAATTGTCTGGGGCATTTGAAAGAGTTCTAGGAGGTAGTAAGAACCAGCATTACTTTTCCCCCTGGCATCTTTGCTGTGGCAGCAAAAGCTGGACGTTTGTCTTTTTTGCTTTGGAGGCTGCCGAAAGCGAAAACAGGTGCTTTTGAGGATGGAGTCCGCAGGAAAGCAGAGAGGGCCGAATTGTCTGGGGCATTTGAAAGAGTTCCAGGAGGTAGTGAGAACCAGCATTACTTTTCCCCGCTGGCACCTTTGCTGTGGCAGCAAAAGCTGGACGTTTGTCTTTTTTGCTCTGGAGGCTGCCGAAAGCGAAAACAGGTGCTTTTGAGGATGGAGTCCGCAGGAAAGCAGAGAGGGCCAAATTGTCTGTGGCATTTGAAGAGGTTACAGGAGGCAATGAGGACCAGCATAACTTTTCCCCGCTGGCACCTTTGCTGTGGCAGCAAAAGCTGGACGTTTGTCTTTTTTGCTCTGGAGGCTGCCGAAAGCGAAAACAGGTGCTTTTGAGGATGGAGTCCGCAGGAAAGCAGAGAGGGCCAAATTGTCTGGGGCATTTGAAAGAGTTCCAGGAGGCAGTGAGAACCAGCATTACTTTTCCCGGCTGGCACCTTTGCTGTGGCAGCAAAAGCTGGACGTTTGTCTTTTTTGCTCCGGAGGTTGCCGAAAGCGAAAACAGGTGCTTTTGAGGATGGAGTCCGCAGGAAAGCAGAGAGGGCCAAATTGTCTGGGGCATTTGAAAGAGTTCCAGGAGGCAGTGAGAACTAGCATTACTTTTCCCCGCTGGCACCTCTGCTGTGGCAGCAAAAGCTGGACGTTTGTCTTTTTTGCTCTGGAGGCTGCCGAAAGCGAAAACAGGTGCTTTTGAGGATGGAGTCCGCAGGAAAGCAGAGAGGGCCAAATTGTCTGGGGCATTTGAAAGAGTTCCAGGAGGCAGTGAGAACCAGCATTACTTTTCCCCGCTGGCACCTCTGCTGTGGCAGAGAAACCTGGACGTTTGTCTTTTTTGCTCCGGAGGCTGCCGAAAGCGAAAACAGGTGCTTTTGAGGATGGAGTCCGCAGGAAAGCAGAGAGGGCCAAATTGTCTGTGGTTTTTGAAGAGGTTCCAGGAGGCAATGAGGACCAGCATTACTTTTCCCCGCTGGCAAATTTGCTGTGGCAGCAAAAGCTGGACGTTTGTTTTTTTGCTCTGGAGGCTGCCGAAAGCGAAAACAGGTGCTTTTGAGGATGAAGTCCGCAGGAAAGCAGAGAGGGCCAAATTGTCTGGGGCATTTGAAAGAGTTCCAGGAGGCAATAAGAACCAGCATTACTTTTCCCCGCTGGCACCTTTGCTGTGGCAGCAAAAGCTGGACGTTTGTCTTTTTTGCTCTGGAGGCTGCCGAAAGCGAAAACAGGTTCTTTTGAGGATGGAGTCCGCAGGAAAGTAGACAGGGCCAAATTGTCTGTGGCATTTGAAAGGGTTCCAGGAGGCAGTGAGAACCAGCATTACTTTTCCCGGCTGGCACCTTTGCTGTGGCAGCAAAACCTGGACGTTTGTCTTTTTTGCTCCGGAAATTGCCGAAAGCGAAAACAGGTGCTTTTGAGGATGGAGTCCGCAGGAAAGCAGAGAGGGCCAAATTGTCTGAGGCATTTGAAGAGGTTCCAGGAGGCAATGAGGACCAGCATCACTTTTCCCTGCTGGCACCTTTGCTGTGGCAGCAAAACCTGGACGTTTGTCTTTTTTGCTCCTGAGGTTGCCGAAAGCGAAAACAGGTACTTTTGAGGATGGTGTCCGCAGGAAAGCAGAGAGGGCCAAATTGTCTGTGGCATTTGAAGAGGTTCCAGGACGCAGTGAGAACCAGCATTACTTTTCCTAGCTGGCACATTTGCTGTGGCAGCAAAAGCTGGACGTTTGTCTTTTTTGCTCCTGAGGCTGCCGAAAGCGAAAACAGGTGCTTTTGAGGATGGAGTCCGCAGGAAAGCAGAGAGGGCCAAATTGTCTGGGGCATTTGAAAGAGTTCCAGGAGGCAGTGAGAACCAGCATTACTTTTGCCCGCTGGCACCTTTGCTGTGGCAGCAAAACTTGGACGTTTGTCTTTTTTGCTCCGGAGGCTGCCGAAAGCGAAAACAGGTGCTTTTGAGGATGGAGTCCGCAGGAAAGCAGAGAGGGCCAAATTGTCTGGGGCATTTGAAAGAGTTCCAGGAGGCAGTGAGAACCAGCATTACTTTACCCGGCTGGCACCTTTGCTGTGGCAGCAAAACCTGGACGTTTGTCTTTTTTGCTCCGGAGGCTGCCGAAAGCGAAAACAGGTGCTTTTGAGGATGGAGTCCGCAGGAAAGCAGAGAGTGCCAAATTGTCTGTGGCATTTGAAGAGGTTCCAGGAGGCAATGAGGACCAGCATCACTTTTCCCCGCTGGCACCTTTGCTGTGGCAGCAAAAGCTGGACGTTTGTCTTTTTTCCTCCTGAGGTTGCCGAAAGCGAAAACAGGTGCTTTTGAGGATGGAGTCCGCAGGAAAGCAGAGAGGGCCAAATTGTCTGTGGCATTTGAAGAGGTTCCAGGAGGCAATGAGGACCAGCATTACTTTTCCCCGCTGGCACCTTTGCTGTGGCAGCAAAAGCTGGACGTTTGTCTTTTTTGCTCCGGAGGCTGCCGAAAGCGAAAACAGGTGCTTTTGAGGATGGAGTCCGCAGGAAAGCAGAGAGGGCCAAATTGTCTGGGGCATTTGAAAGAGTTCCAGGAGGCAGTGAGAACCAGCATTACTTTTCCCGGCTGGCACCTTTGCTGTGGCAGCAAAAGCTGGACGTTTGTCTTTTTTGCTCCGGAGGTTGCCGAAAGCGAAAACAGGTGCTTTTGAGGATGGAGTCCGCAGGAAAGCAGAGAGGGCCAAATTGTCTGGGGCATTTGAAAGGGTTCCAGGAGGCAGTGAGAACCAGCATTACTTTTGCCCGCTGGCACCTTTGCTGTGGCAGGAAAACCTGGACGTTTGTCTTTTTTGCTCCTGAGGTTGCCGAAAGCGAAAACAGGTGCTTTTGAGGATGGAGTCCGCAGGAAAGCAGAGAGGGCCAAATTGTCTGTGGCATTTGAAGAGGTTCCAGGAGGCAATGAGGACCAGCATCACTTTTCCCCGCTGGCACCTTTGCTGTGGCAGCAAAACCTGGACGTTTGTCTTTTTTGCTCTGGAGGCTGCCGAAAGCGAAAACAGGTGCTTTTGAGGATGGAGTCCGCAGGAAAGCAGAGAGGGCCAAATTGTCTGGGGCATTTGAAAGAGTTCCAGGAGGCAGTGAGAAGTAGCATTACTTTTCCCCGATGGCACCTTTGCTGTGGCAGCAAAAGCTGGACGTTTGTCTTTTTTGCTCCGGAGGTTGCCGAAAGCGAAAACAGGTGCTTCTGAGGATGGAGTCCGCAGGAAAGCAGAGAGTGCCAAATTGTCTGTGGCATTTGAAGAGGTTCCAGGAGGCAATGAGGACCAGCATTACTTTTCCCCGATGGCACCTTTGCTGTGGCAGCAAAAGCTGGACGATTGTCTTTTTACCACCGGAGGGCGCCGAAAGTGAAAAAAGGCGCTTTTGAGGATAGAGTCCGCAGGAAAGCAGAGAGGGCCAAATAGTCTGGGGCATTTGAAGGGGTTCCAGGAGGCAGTGAGAACCAGCATTACTTTTCGCCGCTGGCACCTTTGCTGTGGCAGCAAAAGCTGGACGTTTGTCTTTTTTGCTCCGGAGGCTGCCGAAAACGAAAACAGGTGCTTTTGAGGATGGAGTCCGCAGGAAAGCAGAGAGGGCCAAATTGTCTGGGGCATTTGAAAGAGTTCCAAGAGGCAGTGAGAACCAGCATTACTTTTCCCCGCTGGCACCTCTGCTGTGGCAGCAAAAGCTGGACATTTGTCTTTTTTGCTCCTGAGGTTGCCGAAAGCGAAAACAGGTGCTTTTGAGGATGGAGTCCGCAGGAAAGCAGACAGGGCCAAATTGTCTGAGGCATTTGAAGAGGTTCCAGGAGGCAATGAGGACCAGCATAACTTTTCCCCGCTGGCACCTTTGCTGTGGCAGCAAAGCCTGGACGTTTGTCTTTTTTGCTCCTGAGGTTGCCGAAAGCGAAAACAGGTGCTTTTGAGGATGGAGTCCGCAGGAAAGCAGAGAGGGCCAAATTGTCTGTGGCATTTGAAAGAGTTCTAGGAGGTAGTGAGAACCAGCATTACTTTTCCCCGCTGGCACCTTTGCTGTGGCAGGAAAACCTGGACGTTTGTCTTTTTTGCTCCTGAGGTTGCCGAAAGCGAAAACAGGTGCTTTTGAGGATGGAGTCCGCAGGAAAGCAGAGAGGGCCAAATTGTCTGGGGCATTTGAAAGGGTTCCAGGAGGCAGTGAGAACCAGCATTACTTTTGCCCGCTGACACCTTTGCTGTGGCAGCAAAACCTGGACGTTTGTCTTTTTTGCTCCGGAGGCTGCCGAAAGCGAAAACAGGTGCTTTTGAGGATGGAGTCCGCAGGAAAGCAGAGAGGGCCAAATTGTCTGTGGCATTTGAAAGAGTTCCAGGAGGCAGTGAGAACCAGCATTACTTTTCCCGGCTGGCACCTTTGCTGTGGCAGCAAAAGCTGGACGTTTGTCTTTTTTGCTCCGGAGGCTGCCGAAAGCGAAAACAGGTGCTTTTGAGGATGGAGTCCGCAGGAAAGCAGAGAGGGCCAAATTGTCTGGGGCATTTGAAAGAGTTCCAGGAGGCAGTGAGAACCAGCATTACTTTTCCCCGCTGGCACCTCTGCTGTGGCAGGAAAACCTGGACGTTTGTCTTTTTTGCTCCTGAGGTTGCCGAAAGCGAAAACAGGTGCTTTTGAGGATGGAGTCCGCAGGAAAGCAGAGAGGGCCAAATTGTCTGTGGCATTTGAAGAGGTTCCAGGAGGCAATGAGGACCAGCATTACTTTTCCCCGCTGGCACCTTTGCTGTGGCAGCAAAAGCTGGACGTTTGTCTTTTTTGCTCCTGAGGTTGCCGAAAGCGAAAACAGGTGCTTTTGAGGATGGAGTCCGCAGGAAAGCAGAGAGGGCCAAATTGTCTGTGGCATTTGAAGAGGTTCCAGGAGGCAATGAGGACCAGCATTACTTTTCCCCGCTGGCACCTTTGCTGTGGCAGCAAAACCTGGACGTTTGTCTTTTTTGCTCCGGAGGCTGCCGAAAGCGAAAACAGGTGCTTTTGAGGATGCAGTCCGCAGGAAAGCAGAGAGGGCCAAATTGTCTGGGGCATTTGAAAGAGTTCCAGGAGGCAGTGAGAACCAGCATTACTTTTCCCCGGTGGCACCTTTGCTGTGGCAGCAAAACCTGGACGTTTGTCTTTTTTGCTCCGGAGGCTGCCAAAAGCGAAAACAGGTGCTTTTGAGGATGGAGTCCGCAGGAAAGCAGAGAGGGCCAAATTGTCTGTGGCATTTGAAAGAGTTCTAGGAGGTAGTGAGAACCAGCATTACTTTTCCCCGCTGGCACCTTTGCTGTGGCAGGAAAACCTGGACGTTTGTCTTTTTTGCTCCTGAGGTTGCCGAAAGCGAAAACAGGTGCTTTTGAGGATGGAGTCCGCAGGAAAGCAGAGAGGGCCAAATTGTCTGGGGCATTTGAAAGGGTTCCAGGAGGCAGTGAGAACCAGCATTACTTTTGCCCGCTGACACCTTTGCTGTGGCAGCAAAACCTGGACGTTTGTCTTTTTTGCTCCGGAGGCTGCCGAAAGCGAAAACAGGTGCTTTTGAGGATGGAGTCCGCAGGAAAGCAGAGAGGGCCAAATTGTCTGTGGCATTTGAAAGAGTTCCAGGAGGCAGTGAGAACCAGCATTACTTTTCCCGGCTGGCACCTTTGCTGTGGCAGCAAAAGCTGGACGTTTGTCTTTTTTGCTCCGGAGGCTGCCGAAAGCGAAAACAGGTGCTTTTGAGGATGGAGTCCGCAGGAAAGCAGAGAGGGCCAAATTGTCTGGGGCATTTGAAAGAGTTCCAGGAGGCAGTGAGAACCAGCATTACTTTTCCCCGCTGGCACCTCTGCTGTGGCAGGAAAACCTGGACGTTTGTCTTTTTTGCTCCTGATGTTGCCGAAAGCGAAAACAGGTGCTTTTGAGGATGGAGTCCGCAGGAAAGCAGAGAGGGCCAAATTGTCTGTGGCATTTGAAGAGGTTCCAGGAGGCAATGAGGACCAGCATTACTTTTCCCCGCTGGCACCTTTGCTGTGGCAGCAAAACCTGGACGTTTGTCTTTTTTGCTCCGGAGGCTGCCGAAAGCGAAAACAGGTGCTTTTGAGGATGCAGTCCGCAGGAAAGCAGAGAGGGCCAAATTGTCTGGGGCATTTGAAAGAGTTCCAGGAGGCAGTGAGAACCAGCATTACTTTTCCCCGCTGGCACCTTTGCTGTGGCAGCAAAACCTGGACGTTTGTCTTTTTTGCTCCGGAGGCTGCCAAAAGCGAAAACAGGTGCTTTTGAGGATGGAGTCCGCAGGAAAGCAGAGAGGGCCAAATTGTCTGTGGCATTTGACAGAGTTCCAGGAGGCAGTGAGAACCAGCATTACTTTTCCCCGCTGGCACCTTTGCTGTGGCAGCAAAAGCTGGACGTTTGTCTTTTTTGCTCCTGAGGTTGCCGAAAGCGAAAACAGGTGCTTTTGAGGATGGAGTCCGCAGGAAAGCAGAGAGGGCCAAATTGTCTGGGGCATTTGAAAGGGTTCCAGGAGGCAGTGAGAACCAGCATTACTTTTGCCCGCTGACACCTTTGCTGTGGCAGCAAAACCTGGACGTTTGTCTTTTTTGCTCCGGAGGCTGCCGAAAGCGAAAACAGGTGCTTTTGAGGATGGAGTCCGCAGGAAAGCAGAGAGGGCCAAATTGTCTGTGGCATTTGAAAGAGTTCCAGGAGGCAGTGAGAACCAGCATTACTTTTCCCGGCTGGCACCTTTGCTGTGGCAGCAAAAGCTGGACGTTTGTCTTTTTTGCTCCGGAGGCTGCCGAAAGCGAAAACAGGTGCTTTTGAGGATGGAGTCCGCAGGAAAGCAGAGAGGGCCAAATTGTCTGGGGCATTTGAAAGGGTTCCAGGAGGCAGTGAGAACCAGCATTACTTTTCCCCGCTGGCACCTTTGCTGTGGCAGCAAAAGCTGGACGTTTGTCTTTTTTGCTCCTGAGGATGCCGAAAGCGAAAACAGGTGCTTTTGAGGATGGAGTCCGCAGGAAAGCAGAGAGGGCCAAATTGTCTGTGGCATTTGAAAGAGTTCCAGGAGGCAGTGAGAACCAGCATTACTTTTCCCCGCTGGCACCTTTGCTGTGGCAGCAAAAGCTGGACGTTTGTCTTTTTTGCTCCGGAGGCTGCCGAAAGCGAAAACAGGTGCTTTTGAGGATGGAGTCCGCAGGAAAGCAGAGAGGGCCAAATTGTCTGGGGCATTTGAAAGAGTTCCAGGAGGCAGTGAGAACCAGCATTACTTTTCCCCGCTGGCACCTCTGCTGTGGCAGGAAAACCTGGACGTTTCTCTTTTTTGCTCCTGAGGTTGCCGAAAGCGAAAACAGGTGCTTTTGAGGATGGAGTCCGCAGGAAAGCAGAGAGGGCCAAATTGTCTGTGGCATTTGAAGAGGTTCCAGGAGGCAATGAGGACCAGCATTACTTTTCCCCGCTGGCACCTTTGCTGTGGCAGCAAAAGCTGGACGTTTGTCTTTTTTGCTCCTGAGGTTGCCGAAAGCGAAAACAGGTGCTTTTGAGGATGGAGTCCGCAGGAAAGCAGAGAGGGCCAAATTGTCTGTGGCATTTGAAGAGGTTCCAGGAGGCAATGAGGACCAGCATTACTTTTCCCCGCTGGCACCTTTGCTGTGGCAGCAAAACCTGGACGTTTGTCTTTTTTGCTCCGGAGGCTGCCGAAAGCGAAAACAGGTGCTTTTGAGGATGCAGTCCGCAGGAAAGCAGAGAGGGCCAAATTGTCTGGGGCATTTGAAAGAGTTCCAGGAGGCAGTGAGAACCAGCATTACTTTTCCCCGCTGGCACCTTTGCTGTGGCAGCAAAACCTGGACGTTTGTCTTTTTTGCTCCGGAGGCTGCCAAAAGCGAAAACAGGTGCTTTTGAGGATGGAGTCCGCAGGAAAGCAGAGAGGGCCAAATTGTCTGTGGCATTTGACAGAGTTCCAGGAGGCAGTGAGAACCAGCATTACTTTTCCCCGCTGGCACCTTTGCTGTGGCAGCAAAAGCTGGACGTTTGTCTTTTTTGCTCCTGAGGTTGCCGAAAGCGAAAACAGGTGCTTTTGAGGATGGAGTCCGCAGGAAAGCAGAGAGGGCCAAATTGTCTGGGGCATTTGAAAGGGTTCCAGGAGGCAGTGAGAACCAGCATTACTTTTGCCCGCTGACACCTTTGCTGTGGCAGCAAAACCTGGACGTTTGTCTTTTTTGCTCCGGAGGCTGCCGAAAGCGAAAACAGGTGCTTTTGAGGATGGAGTCCGCAGGAAAGCAGAGAGGGCCAAATTGTCTGTGGCATTTGAAAGAGTTCCAGGAGGCAGTGAGAACCAGCATTACTTTTCCCGGCTGGCACCTTTGCTGTGGCAGCAAAAGCTGGACGTTTGTCTTTTTTGCTCCGGAGGCTGCCGAAAGCGAAAACAGGTGCTTTTGAGGATGGAGTCCGCAGGAAAGCAGAGAGGGCCAAATTGTCTGGGGCATTTGAAAGGGTTCCAGGAGGCAGTGAGAACCAGCATTACTTTTGCCCGCTGGCACCTTTGCTGTGGCAGCAAAAGCTGGACGTTTGTCTTTTTTGCTCCTGAGGATGCCGAAAGCGAAAACAGGTGCTTTTGAGGATGGAGTCCGCAGGAAAGCAGAGAGGGCCAAATTGTCTGTGGCATTTGAAAGAGTTCCAGGAGGCAGTGAGAACCAGCATTACTTTTCCCCGCTGGCACCTTTGCTGTGGCAGCAAAAGCTGGACGTTTGTCTTTTTTGCTCCGGAGGCTGCCGAAAGCGAAAACAGGTGCTTTTGAGGATGGAGTCCGCAGGAAAGCAGAGAGGGCCAAATTGTCTGGGGCATTTGAAAGAGTTCCAGGAGGCAGTGAGAACCAGCATTACTTTTCCCCGCTGGCACCTCTGCTGTGGCAGGAAAACCTGGACGTTTCTCTTTTTTGCTCCTGAGGTTGCCGAAAGCGAAAACAGGTGCTTTTGAGGATGGAGTCCGCAGGAAAGCAGAGAGGGCCAAATTGTCTGTGGCATTTGAAGAGGTTCCAGGAGGCAATGAGGACCAGCATCACTTTTCCCCGCTGGCACCTTTGCTGTGGCAGCAAAAGCTGGACGTTTGTCTTTTTTGCTCCTGAGGTTGCCGAAAGCGAAAACAGGTGCTTTTGAGGATGGAGTCCGCAGGAAAGCAGAGAGGGCCAAATTGTCTGTGGCATTTGAAAGGGTTCCAGGAGGCAATGAGGACCAGCATTACTTTTCCCCGCTGGCACCTTTGCTGTGGCAGCAAAACCTGGACGTTTGTCTTTTTTGCTCCGGAGGCTGCCGAAAGCGAAAACAGGTGCTTTTGAGGATGCAGTCCGCAGGAAAGCAGAGAGGGCCAAATTGTCTGGGGCATTTGAAAGAGTTCCAGGAGGCAGTGAGAACCAGCATTACTTTTCCCCGGTGGCACCTTTGCTGTGGCAGCAAAACCTGGACGTTTGTCTTTTTTGCTCCGGAGGCTGCCAAAAGCGAAAACAGGTGCTTTTGAGGATGGAGTCCGCAGGAAAGCAGAGAGGGCCAAATTGTCTGGGGCATTTGAAAGAGTTCCAGGAGGCAGTGAGAACCAGCATTACTTTTGCCCGCTGGCACCTTTGCTGTGGCAGCAAAAGCTGGACGTTTTTCTTTTTTGCTCCGGAGGCTGCCGAAAGCGAAAACAGGTGCTTTTGAGGATGGAGTCCGCAGGAAAGCAGAGAGGGCCAAATTGTCTGGGGCATTTGAAAGGGTTCCAGGAGGCAGCTAGAACCAGCATTACTTTTGCCCGCTGGCACCTTTGCTGTGGCAGCAAAAGCTGGACGTTTGTCTTTTTTGCTCCGGAGGCTGCCGAAAGCGAAAACAGGTGCTTTTGAGGATGGAGTCCGCAGGAAAGCAGAGAGGGCCAAATTGTCTGTGGCATTTGAAGAGGTTCCAGGAGTCAATGAGGACCAGCATCACTTTTCCCCGCTGGCACCTTTGCTGTGGCAGCAAAAGCTGGACGTTTGTCTTTTTTGCTCCTGAGGTTGCCGAAAGCGAAAACAGGTGCTTTTGAGGATGGAGTCCGCAGGAAAGCAGAGAGGGCCAAATTGTCTGTGGCATTTGAAGAGGTTCCAGGAGGCAATGAGGACCAGCATCACTTTTCCCCGCTGGCACCTTTGCTGTGGCAGCAAAAGCTGGACGTTTGTCTTTTTTGCTCCTGAGGTTGCCGAAAGCGAAAACAGGTGCTTTTGAGGATGGAGTCCGCAGGAAAGCAGAGAGGGCCAAATAGTCTGGGGCATTTGAAAGGGTTCCAGGAGGCAGTGAGAACCAGCATTACTTTTCCCGGCTGGCACCTTTGCTGTGGCAGCAAAACCTGGACGTTTGTCTTTTTTGCTCCTGAGGTTGCCGAAAGCAAAACCAGGTGCTTTTGAGGATGGAGTCCGCAGGAAAGCAGACAGGGCCAAATTGTCTGGGGCATTTGAAGAGGTTCCAGGAGGCAGTGAGAACCAGCATTACTTTTCCCCGCTGGCACCTTTGCTGTGGCAGCAAAAGCTGGATGTTTGTCTTTTTTGCTCCGGAGGCTGCCGAAAGCGAAAACAGGTGCTTTTGAGGATGGAGTCCGCAGGAAAGCAGAGAGGGCCGAATTGTCTGGGGCATTTGAAAGGGTTCCAGGAGGCAGTGAGAACCAGCATTACTTTTGCCCGCTGGCACCTTTGCTGTGGCAGCAAAACCTGGACGTTTGTCTTTTTTGCTCCTGAGGTTGCCGAAAGCGAAAACAGGTGCTTTTGAGGATGGAGTCCGCAGGAAAGCAGAGAGGGCCAAATTGTCTGTGGCATTTGAAGAGGTTCCAGGAGGCAATGAGGACCAGCATCACTTTTCCCCGCTGGCACCTTTGCTGTGGCAGCAAAAGCTGGACGTTTGTCTTTTTTGCTCCTGAGGTTGCCGAAAGCGAAAACAGGTGCTTTTGAGGATGGAGTCCGCAGGAAAGCAGAGAGGGCCAAATTGTCTGTGGCATTTGATAAGGTTCCAGGAGACAATGAGGACCAGCATTACTTTTCCCGGCTGGCACCTTTGCTGTGGCAGCAAAAGCTGGACGTTTGTCTTTTTTGCTCCTGAGGCTGCCGAAAGCGAAAACAGGTGCTTTTGAGGATGGAGTCCGCAGGAAAGCAGAGAGGGCCAAATTGTCTGGGGCATTTGAAAGGGTTCCAGGAGGCAGTGAGAACCAGCATTACTTTTCCCGGCTGGCACTTTTGCTGTGGCAGCAAAAGCTGGACGTTTGTCTTTTTTGCTCCGGAGGTTGCCGAAAGCAAAAACAGGTGCTTTTGAGGATGGAGTCCGCAGGAAAGCAGAGAGGGGCAAATTGTCTGTGGTATTTGAAGAGGTTCCAGGAGGCAGTGAGAACCAGCATTACTTTTCCCCGCTGGCACCTTTGCTGTGGCAGCAAAAGCTGGACGTTTGTCTTTTTTGCTCCGGAGGCTGCCGAAAGCGAAAACAGGTGCTTTTGAGCATGGAGTCCGCAGGAAAGCAGAGAGGGCCAAATTGTCTGGGGCATTTGAAAGAGTTCTAGGAGGTAGTGAGAACCAGCATTACTTTTCCCCGCTGGCACCTTTGCTGTGGCAGCAAATGCTGGACGTTTTTCTTTTTTGCTCCGGAGGCTGCCGAAAGCGAAAACAGGTGCTTTTGAGGATGGAGTCCGCAGGAAAGCAGAGAGGGCCAAATTGTCTGGGGCATTTGAAAGGGTTCCCGGAGGCAGTGAGAACCAGCATTACTTTTGCCCGCTGGCACCTTTGCTGTGGCAGCAAAAGCTGGACGTTTGTCTTTTTTGCTCCTGAGGTTGCCGAAAGCGAAAACAGGTGCTTTTGAGGATGGAGTCCGCAGGAAAGCAGAGAGGGCCAAATTGTCTGTGGCATTTGAAGAGGTTCCAGGACGCAGTGAGAACCAGCATTACTTTTCCCCGCTGGCACCTTTGCTGTGGCAGCAAAAGCTGGACGTTTGTCTTTTTTGCTCCGGAGGTTGCCGAAAGCGAAAACAGGTGCTTTTGAGGATAGAGTCCGCAGGAAAGCAGAGAGGGCCAAATTGTCTGTGGCATTTGATAAGGTTCCAGGAGGCAATGAGGACCAGCATTACTTTTCCCCGCTGGCACCTTTGCTGTGGCAGCAAAAGCTGGACGTTTGTCTTTTTTGCTCCGGAGGCTGCCGAAAGCGAAAACAGGTGCTTTTGAGGATGGAGTCCGCAGGAAAGCAGAGAGGGCCAAATTGTCTGTGGCATTTGAAAGAGTTCCAGGAGGCAGTGAGAACCAGCATTACTTTTCCCGGCTGGCACCTTTGCTGTGGCAGCAAAACCTGGACGTTTGTCTTTTTTGCTCCGGAGGCTGCCGAAAGCGAAAACAGGTGCTTTTGAGGATGGAGTCCGCAGGAAAGCAGAGAGGGCCAAATTGTCTGTGGCATTTGTTAAGGTTCCAGGAGGCAATGAGGACCAGCATTACTTTTCCCGGCTGGCACCTTTGCTGTGGCAGCAAAACCTGGACGTTTGTCTTTTTTGCTCCGGAGGTTGCCGAAAGCGAAAACAGGTGCTTTTGAGGATGGAGTCCGCAGGAAAGCAGAGAGGGCCAAATAGTCTGGGGCATTTGAAAGGGTTCCAGGAGGCAGTGAGAACCAGCATTACTTTTGCCCGCTGGCACCTTTGCTGTGGCAGCAAAAGCTGGACGTTTGTCTTTTTTGCTCCTGAGGTTGCCGAAAGCGAAAACAGGTGCTTTTGAGGATGGAGTCCGCAGGAAAGCAGAGAGGGCCAAATAGTCTGGGGCATTTGAAGAGGTTCCAGGAGGCAGTGAGAACCAGCATTACTTTTCCCCGCTGGCACCTTTGCTGTGGCAGCAAAAGCTGGACGTTTGTCTTTTTTGCTCCGGAGGCTGCCGAAAGCGAAAACAGGTGCTTTTGAGGATGGAGTCCGCAGGAAAGCAGAGAGGGCCAAATTGTCTGGGGCATTTGAAAGGGTTCCAGGAGGCAGTGAGAACCAGCATTACTTTTGCCCGCTGGCACCTTTGCTGTGGCAGCAAAACCTGGACGTTTGTCTTTTTTGCTCCTGAGGTTGCCGAAAGCGAAAACAGGTGCTTTTGAGGATGGAGTCCGCAGGAAAACAGAGAGGGCCAAATTGTCTGTGGCATTTGAAGAGGTTCCAGGAGGCAATGAGGACCAGCATCACTTTTCCCCGCTGGCACCTTTGCTGTGGCAGTAAAAGCTGGACGTTTGTCTTTTTTGCTCTGGAGGATGCCGAAAGCGAAAACAGGTGCTTTTGAGGATGGAGTCCGCAGGAAAGCAGAGAGGGCCAAATAGTCTGGGGCATTTGAAAGGGTTCCAGGAGGTAGTGAGAACCAGCATTACTTTTCCCGGCTGGCACTTTTGCTGTGGCAGCAAAAGCTGGACGTTTGTCTTTTTTGCTCCGGAGTTTGCCGAAAGCGAAAACAGGTGCTTTTGAGGATGGAGTCCGCAGGAAAGCAGAGAGGGCCAAATTGTCTGGGGCATTTGAAGAGGTTCCAGGAGGCAGTGAGAACCAGCATTACTTTTCCCCGCTGGCACCTTTGCTGTGGCAGCAAAAGCTGGACGTTTGTCTTTTTTGCTCCGGAGGCTGCCGAAAACGAAAACAGGTGCTTTTGAGCATGGAGTCCGCAGGAAAGCAGAGAGGGCCAAATTGTCTGGGGCAATTTAAAGAGTTCTAGGAGGTAGTGAGAACCAGCATTACTTTTCCCCGCTGGCACCTTTGCTGTGGCAGCAAAAGCTGGACGTTTGTCTTTTTTGCTCTGGAGGCTGCCGAAAGCGAAAACAGGTGCTTTTGAGGATGGAGTCCGCAGGAAAGCAGAGAGGGCCAAATTGTCTGGGGCATTTGAAAGAGTTCCAGGAGGCAGTGAGAACCAGCATTACTTTTGCCCGCTGGCACCTTTGCTGTGGCAGCAAAAGCTGGACTTTTTTCTTTTTTGCTCCGGAGGCTGCCGAAAGCGAAAACAGGTGCTTTTGAGGATGGAGTCCGCAGGAAAGCAGAGAGGGCCAAATTGTCTGGGGCATTTGAAAGGGTTCCAGGAGGCAGTGAGAACCAGCATTACTTTTGCCCGCTGGCACCTTTGCTGTGGCAGCAAAACCTGGACGTTTGTCTTTTTTGCTCCTGAGGTTGCCGAAAGCGAAAACAGGTGCTTTTGAGGATGGAGTCCGCAGGAAAGCAGAGAGGGCCAAATTGTCTGTGCATTTGAAGAGGTTCCAGGACGCAGTGAGAACCAGCATTACTTTTCCCCGCTGGCACCTTTGCTGTGGCAGCAAAAGCTGGACGTTTGTCTTTTTTGCTCCGGAGGCTGCCGAAAGCGAATACAGGTGCTTTTGAGGATGGAGTCCGCAGGAAAGCAGAGAGGGCCAAATTGTCTGTGGCATTTGAAAGAGTTCCAGGAGGCAGTGAGAACCAGCATTACTTTTCCCGGCTGGCACCTTTGCTGTGGCAGCAAAACCTGGACGTTTGTCTTTTTTGCTCCTGAGGCTGCCGAAAGCGAAAACAGGTGCTTTTGAGGATGGAGTCCGCAGGAAAGCAGAGAGGGCCAAATTGTCTGGGGCATTTGAAAGAGTTCCAGGAGGCAGTGAGAACCAGCATTACTTTTCCCCGCTGGCACCTTTGCTGTGGCAGCAAAACCTGGACGTTTGTCTTTTTTGCTCCGGAGGCTGCCGAAAGCGAAAACAGGTGCTTTTGAGGATGGAGTCCGCAGGAAAGCAGAGAGGGCCAAATTGTCTGGGGCATTTGAAAGGGTTCCAGGAGGCAGTGAGAACCAGCATTACTTTTGCCCGCTGGCACCTTTGCTGTGGCAGCAAAACCTGGACGTTTGTCTTTTTTGCTCCGGAGGTTGCCGAAAGCGAAAACAGGTGCTTTTGAGGATGGAGTCCGCAGGAAAGCAGAGAGGGCCAAATTGTCTGTGGCATTTGAAGAGGTTCCAGGAGGCAATGAGGACCAGCATCACTTTTCCCCGCTGGCACCTTTGCTGTGGCAGCAAAAGCTGGACGTTTGTCTTTTTTGCTCCTGAGGTTGCCGAAAGCGAAAACAGGTGCTTTTGAGGATGGAGTCCGCAGGAAAGCAGAGAGGGCCAAATTGTCTGTGGCATTTGATAAGGTTCCAGGAGGCAATGAGGTCCAGCATTACTTTTCCCGGCTGGCACCTTTGCTGTGGCAGCAAAAGCTGGACGTTTGTCTTTTTTGCTCCTGAGGTTGCCGAAAGCGAAAACAGGTGCTTTTGAGGACAGAGTCCGCAGGAAAGCAGAGAGGGCCAAATAGTCTGGGGCATTTGAAAGGGTTCCAGGAGGCAGTGAGAACCAGCATTACTTTTCCCGGCTGGCACCTTTGCTGTGGCAGCAAAAGCTGGACGTTTGTCTTTTTTGCTCCGGAGGTTGCCGAAAGCGAAAACAGGTGCTTTTGAGGATGGAGTCCGCAGGAAAGCAGAGAGGGCCAAATTGTCTGTGGCATTTGAAGAGGTTCCAGGAGGCAGTGAGAACCAGCATTACTTTTCCCCGCTGGCACCTTTGCTGTGGCAGGAAAACCTGGACGTTTGTCTTTTTTGCTCCGGAGGCTGCCGAAAGCGAAAACAGGTGCTTTTGAGGATGGATTCCGCAGGAAAGCAGAGAGGGCCAAATTGTCTGGGGCATTTGAAAGAGTTCTAGGAGGTAGTGAGAACCAGCATTACTTTTCCCCGCTGGCACCTTTGCTGTGGCAGCAAATGCTGGACGTTTTTCTTTTTTGCTCCGGAGGCTGCCGAAAGCGAAAACAGGTGCTTTTGAGGATGGAGTCCGCAGGAAAGCAGAGAGGGCCAAATTGTCTGGGGCATTTGAAAGGGTTCCCGGAGGCAGTGAGAACCAGCATTACTTTTGCCCGCTGGCACCTTTGCTGTGGCAGCAAAAGCTGGACGTTTGTCTTTTTTGCTCCTGAGGTTGCCGAAAGCGAAAACAGGTGCTTTTGAGGATGGAGTCCGCAGGAAAGCAGAGAGGGCCAAATTGTCTGTGGCATTTGAAGAGGTTCCAGGACGCAGTGAGAACCAGCATTACTTTTCCCCGCTGGCACCTTTGCTGTGGCAGCAAAAGCTGGACGTTTGTCTTTTTTGCTCCGGAGGTTGCCGAAAGCGAAAACAGGTGCTTTTGAGGATAGAGTCCGCAGGAAAGCAGAGAGGGCCAAATTGTCTGTGGCATTTGATAAGGTTCCAGGAGGCAATGAGGACCAGCATTACTTTTCCCCGCTGGCACCTTTGCTGTGGCAGCAAAAGCTGGACGTTTGTCTTTTTTGCTCCGGAGGCTGCCGAAAGCGAAAACAGGTGCTTTTGAGGATGGAGTCCGCAGGAAAGCAGAGAGGGCCAAATTGTCTGTGGCATTTGAAAGAGTTCCAGGAGGCAGTGAGAACCAGCATTACTTTTCCCGGCTGGCACCTTTGCTGTGGCAGCAAAACCTGGACGTTTGTCTTTTTTGCTCCGGAGGCTGCCGAAAGCGAAAACAGGTGCTTTTGAGGATGGAGTCCGCAGGAAAGCAGAGAGGGCCAAATTGTCTGTGGCATTTGTTAAGGTTCCAGGAGGCAATGAGGACCAGCATTACTTTTCCCGGCTGGCACCTTTGCTGTGGCAGCAAAACCTGGACGTTTGTCTTTTTTGCTCCGGAGGTTGCCGAAAGCGAAAACAGGTGCTTTTGAGGATGGAGTCCGCAGGAAAGCAGAGAGGGCCAAATAGTCTGGGGCATTTGAAAGGGTTCCAGGAGGCAGTGAGAACCAGCATTACTTTTGCCCGCTGGCACCTTTGCTGTGGCAGCAAAAGCTGGACGTTTGTCTTTTTTGCTCCTGAGGTTGCCGAAAGCGAAAACAGGTGCTTTTGAGGATGGAGTCCGCAGGAAAGCAGAGAGGGCCAAATAGTCTGGGGCATTTGAAGAGGTTCCAGGAGGCAGTGAGAACCAGCATTACTTTTCCCCGCTGGCACCTTTGCTGTGGCAGCAAAAGCTGGACGTTTGTCTTTTTTGCTCCGGAGGCTGCCGAAAGCGAAAACAGGTGCTTTTGAGGATGGAGTCCGCAGGAAAGCAGAGAGGGCCAAATTGTCTGGGGCATTTGAAAGGGTTCCAGGAGGCAGTGAGAACCAGCATTACTTTTGCCCGCTGGCACCTTTGCTGTGGCAGCAAAACCTGGACGTTTGTCTTTTTTGCTCCTGAGGTTGCCGAAAGCGAAAACAGGTGCTTTTGAGGATGGAGTCCGCAGGAAAACAGAGAGGGCCAAATTGTCTGTGGCATTTGAAGAGGTTCCAGGAGGCAATGAGGACCAGCATCACTTTTCCCCGCTGGCACCTTTGCTGTGGCAGTAAAAGCTGGACGTTTGTCTTTTTTGCTCTGGAGGATGCCGAAAGCGAAAACAGGTGCTTTTGAGGATGGAGTCCGCAGGAAAGCAGAGAGGGCCAAATAGTCTGGGGCATTTGAAAGGGTTCCAGGAGGTAGTGAGAACCAGCATTACTTTTCCCGGCTGGCACTTTTGCTGTGGCAGCAAAAGCTGGACGTTTGTCTTTTTTGCTCCGGAGTTTGCCGAAAGCGAAAACAGGTGCTTTTGAGGATGGAGTCCGCAGGAAAGCAGAGAGGGCCAAATTGTCTGGGGCATTTGAAGAGGTTCCAGGAGGCAGTGAGAACCAGCATTACTTTTCCCCGCTGGCACCTTTGCTGTGGCAGCAAAAGCTGGACGTTTGTCTTTTTTGCTCCGGAGGCTGCCGAAAACGAAAACAGGTGCTTTTGAGCATGGAGTCCGCAGGAAAGCAGAGAGGGCCAAATTGTCTGGGGCAATTTAAAGAGTTCTAGGAGGTAGTGAGAACCAGCATTACTTTTCCCCGCTGGCACCTTTGCTGTGGCAGCAAAAGCTGGACGTTTGTCTTTTTTGCTCTGGAGGCTGCCGAAAGCGAAAACAGGTGCTTTTGAGGATGGAGTCCGCAGGAAAGCAGAGAGGGCCAAATTGTCTGGGGCATTTGAAAGAGTTCCAGGAGGCAGTGAGAACCAGCATTACTTTTGCCCGCTGGCACCTTTGCTGTGGCAGCAAAAGCTGGACTTTTTTCTTTTTTGCTCCGGAGGCTGCCGAAAGCGAAAACAGGTGCTTTTGAGGATGGAGTCCGCAGGAAAGCAGAGAGGGCCAAATTGTCTGGGGCATTTGAAAGGGTTCCAGGAGGCAGTGAGAACCAGCATTACTTTTGCCCGCTGGCACCTTTGCTGTGGCAGCAAAACCTGGACGTTTGTCTTTTTTGCTCCTGAGGTTGCCGAAAGCGAAAACAGGTGCTTTTGAGGATGGAGTCCGCAGGAAAGCAGAGAGGGCCAAATTGTCTGTGCATTTGAAGAGGTTCCAGGACGCAGTGAGAACCAGCATTACTTTTCCCCGCTGGCACCTTTGCTGTGGCAGCAAAAGCTGGACGTTTGTCTTTTTTGCTCCGGAGGCTGCCGAAAGCGAATACAGGTGCTTTTGAGGATGGAGTCCGCAGGAAAGCAGAGAGGGCCAAATTGTCTGTGGCATTTGAAAGAGTTCCAGGAGGCAGTGAGAACCAGCATTACTTTTCCCGGCTGGCACCTTTGCTGTGGCAGCAAAACCTGGACGTTTGTCTTTTTTGCTCCTGAGGCTGCCGAAAGCGAAAACAGGTGCTTTTGAGGATGGAGTCCGCAGGAAAGCAGAGAGGGCCAAATTGTCTGGGGCATTTGAAAGAGTTCCAGGAGGCAGTGAGAACCAGCATTACTTTTCCCCGCTGGCACCTTTGCTGTGGCAGCAAAACCTGGACGTTTGTCTTTTTTGCTCCGGAGGCTGCCGAAAGCGAAAACAGGTGCTTTTGAGGATGGAGTCCGCAGGAAAGCAGAGAGGGCCAAATTGTCTGGGGCATTTGAAAGGGTTCCAGGAGGCAGTGAGAACCAGCATTACTTTTGCCCGCTGGCACCTTTGCTGTGGCAGCAAAACCTGGACGTTTGTCTTTTTTGCTCCGGAGGTTGCCGAAAGCGAAAACAGGTGCTTTTGAGGATGGAGTCCGCAGGAAAGCAGAGAGGGCCAAATTGTCTGTGGCATTTGAAGAGGTTCCAGGAGGCAATGAGGACCAGCATCACTTTTCCCCGCTGGCACCTTTGCTGTGGCAGCAAAAGCTGGACGTTTGTCTTTTTTGCTCCTGAGGTTGCCGAAAGCGAAAACAGGTGCTTTTGAGGATGGAGTCCGCAGGAAAGCAGAGAGGGCCAAATTGTCTGTGGCATTTGATAAGGTTCCAGGAGGCAATGAGGTCCAGCATTACTTTTCCCGGCTGGCACCTTTGCTGTGGCAGCAAAAGCTGGACGTTTGTCTTTTTTGCTCCTGAGGTTGCCGAAAGCGAAAACAGGTGCTTTTGAGGACAGAGTCCGCAGGAAAGCAGAGAGGGCCAAATAGTCTGGGGCATTTGAAAGGGTTCCAGGAGGCAGTGAGAACCAGCATTACTTTTCCCGGCTGGCACCTTTGCTGTGGCAGCAAAAGCTGGACGTTTGTCTTTTTTGCTCCGGAGGTTGCCGAAAGCGAAAACAGGTGCTTTTGAGGATGGAGTCCGCAGGAAAGCAGAGAGGGCCAAATTGTCTGTGGCATTTGAAGAGGTTCCAGGAGGCAGTGAGAACCAGCATTACTTTTCCCCGCTGGCACCTTTGCTGTGGCAGGAAAACCTGGACGTTTGTCTTTTTTGCTCCGGAGGCTGCCGAAAGCGAAAACAGGTGCTTTTGAGGATGGATTCCGCAGGAAAGCAGAGAGGGCCAAATTGTCTGGGGCATTTGAAAGGGTTCCAGGAGGCAGTGAGAACCAGCATTACTTTTGCCCGCTGGCACCTTTGCTGTGGCAGCAAAACCTGGACGTTTGTCTTTTTTGCTCCTGAGGTTGCCGAAAGCGAAAACAGGTGCTTTTGAGGATGGAGTCCGCAGGAAAGCAGAGAGGGCCAAATAGTCTGGGGCATTTGAAAGGGTTCCAGGAGGTAGTGAGAACCAGCATTACTTTTCCCCGCTGGCACCTTTGCTGTGGCAGGAAAACCTGGACGTTTGTCTTTTTTGCTCCGGAGGCTGCCGAAAGCGAAAACAGGTGCTTTTGAGCATGGAGTCCGCAGGAAAGCAGAGAGGGCCAAATTGTCTGGGGCATTTGAAAGGGTTCCAGGAGGCAGTGAGAACCAGCATTACTTTTGCCCGCTGGCACCTTTGCTGTGGCAGCAAAACCTGGACGTTTTTCTTTTTTGCTCCTGAGGTTGCCGAAAGCGAAAACAGGTGCTTTTGAGGATGGAGTCCGCAGGAAAGCAGAGAGGGCCAAATAGTCTGGGGCATTTGAAAGGGTTCCAGGAGGCAGTGAGAACCAGCATTACTTTTCCCGGCTGGCACCTTTGCTGTGGCAGCAAAAGCTGGACGTTTGTCTTTTTTGCTCCGGAGGTTGCCAAAAGCGAAAACAGGTGCTTTTGAGGATGGAGTCCGCAGGAAAGCAGAGAGGGCCAAATTGTCTGTGGCATTTGAAGAGGTTCCAGGAGGCAGTGAGAACCAGCATTACTTTTCCCCGCTGGCACCTTTGCTGTGGCAGCAAAAGCTGGACGTTTGTCTTTTTTGCTCCGGAGGCTGCCGAAAGCGAAAACAGGTGCTTTTGAGGATGGAGTCCGCAGGAAAGCAGAGAGGGCCAAATTGTCTGGGGCATTTGAAAGAGTTCTAGGAGGTAGTGAGAACCAGCATTACTTTTCCCCGCTGGCACCTTTGCTGTGGCAGCAAAAGCTGGACGTTTTTCTTTTTTGAGCTGGAGGCTGCCGAAAGCGAAAACAGGTGCTTTTGAGGATGGAGTCCGCAGGAAAGCAGAGAGGGCCAAATTGTCTGGGGCATTTGAAAGGGTTCCAGGAGGCAGTGAGAACCAGCATTACTTTTGCCCGCTGGCACCTTTGCTGTGGCAGCAAAAGCTGGACGTTTGTCTTTTTTGCTCCTGAGGTTGCCGAAAGCGAAAACAGGTGCTTTTGAGGATGGAGTCCGCAGGAAAGCAGAGAGGGCCAAATTGTCTGTGCATTTGAAGAGGTTCCAGGAGGCAGTGAGAACCAGCATTACTTTTCCCCGCTGGCACCTTTGCTGTGGCAGGAAAACCTGGACGTTTGTCTTTTTTGCTCCGGAGGCTGCCGAAAGCGAAAACAGGTGCTTTTGAGGATGGATTCCGCAGGAAAGCAGAGAGGGCCAAATTGTCTGGGGCATTTGAAAGGGTTCCAGGAGGCAGTGAGAACCAGCATTACTTTTGCCCGCTGGCACCTTTGCTGTGGCAGCAAAACCTGGACGTTTGTCTTTTTTGCTCCTGAGGTTGCCGAAAGCGAAAACAGGTGCTTTTGAGGATGGAGTCCGCAGGAAAGCAGAGAGGGCCAAATAGTCTGGGGCATTTGAAAGGGTTCCAGGAGGTAGTGAGAACCAGCATTACTTTTCCCCGCTGGCACCTTTGCTGTGGCAGGAAAACCTGGACGTTTGTCTTTTTTGCTCCGGAGGCTGCCGAAAGCGAAAACAGGTGCTTTTGAGCATGGAGTCCGCAGGAAAGCAGAGAGGGCCAAATTGTCTGGGGCATTTGAAAGGGTTCCAGGAGGCAGTGAGAACCAGCATTACTTTTGCCCGCTGGCACCTTTGCTGTGGCAGCAAAACCTGGACGTTTGTCTTTTTTGCTCCTGAGGTTGCCGAAAGCGAAAACAGGTGCTTTTGAGGATGGAGTCCGCAGGAAAGCAGAGAGGGCCAAATAGTCTGGGGCATTTGAAAGGGTTCCAGGAGGCAGTGAGAACCAGCATTACTTTTCCCGGCTGGCACCTTTGCTGTGGCAGCAAAAGCTGGACGTTTGTCTTTTTTGCTCCGGAGGTTGCCAAAAGCGAAAACAGGTGCTTTTGAGGATGGAGTCCGCAGGAAAGCAGAGAGGGCCAAATTGTCTGTGGCATTTGAAGAGGTTCCAGGAGGCAGTGAGAACCAGCATTACTTTTCCCCGCTGGCACCTTTGCTGTGGCAGCAAAAGCTGGACGTTTGTCTTTTTTGCTCCGGAGGCTGCCGAAAGCGAAAACAGGTGCTTTTGAGGATGGAGTCCGCAGGAAAGCAGAGAGGGCCAAATTGTCTGGGGCATTTGAAAGAGTTCTAGGAGGTAGTGAGAACCAGCATTACTTTTCCCTGCTGGCACCTTTGCTGTGGCAGCAAAAGCTGGACGTTTTTCTTTTTTGAGCTGGAGGCTGCCGAAAGCGAAAACAGGTGCTTTTGAGGATGGAGTCCGCAGGAAAGCAGAGAGGGCCAAATTGTCTGGGGCATTTGAAAGGGTTCCAGGAGGCAGTGAGAACCAGCATTACTTTTGCCCGCTGGCACCTTTGCTGTGGCAGCAAAAGCTGGACGTTTGTCTTTTTTGCTCCTGAGGTTGCCGAAAGCGAAAACAGGTGCTTTTGAGGATGGAGTCCGCAGGAAAGCAGAGAGGGCCAAATTGTCTGTGCATTTGAAGAGGTTCCAGGACGCAGTGAGAACCAGCATTACTTTTCCCCGCTGGCACCTTTGCTGTGGCAGCAAAAGCTGGACGTTTGTCTTTTTTGCTCCGGAGGCTGCCGAAAGCGAATACAGGTGCTTTTGAGGATGGAGTCCGCAGGAAAGCAGAGAGGGCCAAATTGTCTGTGGCATTTGAAAGAGTTCCAGGAGGCAGTGAGAACCAGCATTACTTTTCCCGGCTGGCACCTTTGCTGTGGCAGCAAAACCTGGACGTTTGTCTTTTTTGCTCCGGAGGCTGCCGAAAGCGAAAACAGGTGCTTTTGAGGATGGAGTCCGCAGGAAAGCAGAGAGGGCCAAATTGTCTGGGGCATTTGAAAGGGTTCCAGGAGGCAGTGAGAACCAGCATTACTTTTGCCCGCTGGCACCTTTGCTGTGGCAGCAAAACCTGGACGTTTGTCTTTTTTGCTCCGGAGGTTGCCGAAAGCGAAAACAGGTGCTTTTGAGGATGGAGTCCGCAGGAAAGCAGAGAGGGCCAAATTGTCTGTGGCATTTGAAGAGGTTCCAGGAGGCAATGAGGACCAGCATCACTTTTCCCCGCTGGCACCTTTGCTGTGGCAGCAAAAGCTGGACGTTTGTCTTTTTTGCTCCTGAGGTTGCCGAAAGCGAAAACAGGTGCTTTTGAGGATGGAGTCCGCAGGAAAGCAGAGAGGGCCAAATTGTCTGTGGCATTTGATAAGGTTCCAGGAGGCAATGAGGTCCAGCATTACTTTTCCCGGCTGGCACCTTTGCTGTGGCAGCAAAAGCTGGACGTTTGTCTTTTTTGCTCCGGAGGTTGCCGAAAGCGAAAACAGGTGCTTTTGAGGACAGAGTCCGCAGGAAAGCAGAGAGGGCCAAATAGTCTGGGGCATTTGAAAGGGTTCCAGGAGGCAGTGAGAACCAGCATTACTTTTCCCGGCTGGCACCTTTGCTGTGGCAGCAAAAGCTGGACGTTTGTCTTTTTTGCTCCTGAGGCTGCCGAAAGCGAAAACAGGTGCTTTTGAGGATGGAGTCCGCAGGAAAGCAGAGAGGGCCAAATTGTCTGTGGCATTTGAAAGAGTTCCAGGAGGCAGTGAGAACCAGCATTACTTTTCCCCGGTGGCACCTTTGCTGTGGCAGCAAAACCTGGACGTTTGTCTTTTTTGCTCCGGAGGCTGCCGAAAGCGAAAACAGGTGCTTTTGAGGATGGAGTCCGCAGGAAAGCAGAGAGGGCCAAATTGTCTGGGGCATTTGAAAGGGTTCCAGGAGGCAGTGAGAACCAGCATTACTTTTGCCCGCTGGCACCTTTGCTGTGGCAGCAAAACCTGGACGTTTGTCTTTTTTGCTCCGGAGGTTGCCGAAAGCGAAAACAGGTGCTTTTGAGGATGGAGTCCGCAGGAAAGCAGAGAGGGCCAAATTGTCTGTGGCATTTGAAGAGGTTCCAGGAGGCAATGAGGACCAGCATCACTTTTCCCCGCTGGCACCTTTGCTGTGGCAGCAAAAGCTGGACGTTTGTCTTTTTTGCTCCTGAGGTTGCCGAAAGCGAAAACAGGTGCTTTTGAGGATGGAGTCCGCAGGAAAGCAGAGAGGGCCAAATTGTCTGTGGCATTTGATAAGGTTCCAGGAGGCAATGAGGTCCAGCATTACTTTTCCTGGCTGGCACCTTTGCTGTGGCAGCAAAAGCTGGACGTTTGTCTTTTTTGCTCCGGAGGTTGCCGAAAGCGAAAACAGGTGCTTTTGAGGATGGAGTCCGCAGGAAAGCAGAGAGGGCCAAATAGTCTGGGGCATTTGAAAGGGTTCCAGGAGGCAGTGAGAACCAGCATTACTTTTCCCGGCTGGCACCTTTGCTGTGGCAGCAAAAGCTGGACGTTTGTCTTTTTTGCTCCGGAGGTTGCCGAAAGCGAAAACAGGTGCTTTTGAGGATGGAGTCCGCAGGAAAGCAGAGAGGGCCAAATTGTCTGTGGCATTTGAAGAGGTTCCAGGAGGCAGTGAGAACCAGCATTACTTTTCCCCGCTGGCACCTTTGCTGTGGCAGGAAAACCTGGACGTTTGTCTTTTTTGCTCCGGAGGCTGCCGAAAGCGAAAACAGGTGCTTTTGAGCATGGAGTCCGCAGGAAAGCAGAGAGGGCCAAATTGTCTGGGGCATTTGAAAGGGTTCCAGGAGGCAGTGAGAACCAGCATTACTTTTGCCCGCTGGCACCTTTGCTGTGGCAGCAAAACCTGGACGTTTGTCTTTTTTGCTCCTGAGGTTGCCGAAAGCGAAAACAGGTGCTTTTGAGGATGGAGTCCGCAGGAAAGCAGAGAGGGCCAAATAGTCTGGGGCATTTGAAAGGGTTCCAGGAGGCAGTGAGAACCAGCATTACTTTTCCCGGCTGGCACCTTTGCTGTGGCAGGAAAACCTGGACGTTTGTCTTTTTTGCTCCTGAGGTTTCCGAAAGCGAAAACAGGTGCTTTTGAGGATGGAGTCCGCAGGAAAGCAGAGAGGGCCAAATTGTCTGTGGCATTTGATAAGGTTCCAGGAGGCAATGAGGTCCAGCATTACTTTTCCCGGCTGGCACCTTTGCTGTGGCAGCAAAAGCTGGACGTTTGTCTTTTTTGCTCCGGAGGTTGCCGAAAGCGAAAACAGGTGCTTTTGAGGATGGAGTCCGCAGGAAAGCAGAGAGGGCCAAATTGTCTGGGGCATTTGAAAGGGTTCCAGGAGGCAATGAGGACCAGCATAACTTTTCCCCGCTGGCACCTTTGCTGTGGCAGCAAAACCTGGACGTTTGTCTTTTTTGCTCCTGAGGTTGCCGAAAGCGAAAACAGGTGCTTTTGAGGATGGAGTCCGCAGGAAAGCAGAGAGGGCCAAATTGTCTGTGCATTTGAAGAGGTTCCAGGACGCAGTGAGAACCAGCATTACTTTTCCCCGCTGGCACCTTTGCTGTGGCAGCAAAAGCTGGACGTTTGTCTTTTTTGCTCCGGAGGTTGCCGAAAGCGAAAACAGGTGCTTTTGAGGATGGAGTCCGCAGGAAAGCAGAGAGGGCCAAATAGTCTGGGCCATTTGAAAGGGTTCCAGGAGGCAGTGAGAACCAGCATTACTTTTCCCGGCTGGCACCTTTGCTGTGGCAGCAAAAGCTGGACGTTTGTCTTTTTTGCTCCGGAGGCTGCCGAAAGCGAAAACAGGTGCTTTTGAGGATGGAGTCCGCAGGAAAGCAGAGAGGGCCAAATAGTCTGTGGCATTTGAAGAGGTTCCAGGAGGCAGTGAGAACCAGCATTACTTTTCCCCGCTGGCACCTTTGCTGTGGCAGGAAAACCTGGACGTTTGTCTTTTTTGCTCCGGAGGCTGCCGAAAGCGAAAACAGGTGCTTTTGAGGATGGATTCCGCAGGAAAGCAGAGAGGGCCAAATTGTCTGTGGCATTTGAAGAGGTTCCAGGAGGCAATGAGGACCAGCATCACTTTTCCCCGCTGGCACCTTTGCTGTGGCAGCAAAAGCTGGACCTTTGTCTTTTTTGCTCCTGAGGTTGCCGAAAGCGAAAACAGGTGCTTTTGAGGATGGAGTCCGCAGGAAAGCAGAGAGGGCCAAATTGTCTGTGCATTTGAAGAGGTTCCAGGACGCAGTGAGAACCAGCATTACTTTTCCCCGCTGGCACCTTTGCTGTGGCAGCAAAAGCTGGACGTTTGTCTTTTTTGCTCCGGAGGCTGCCGAAAGCGAATACAGGTGCTTTTGAGGATGGAGTCCGCAGGAAAGCAGAGAGGGCCAAATTGTCTGTGGCATTTGAAAGAGTTCCAGGAGGCAGTGAGAACCAGCATTACTTTTCCCGGCTGGCACCTTTGCTGTGGCAGCAAAAGCTGGACGTTTGTCTTTTTTGCTCCTGAGGCTGCCGAAAGCGAAAACAGGTGCTTTTGAGGATGGAGTCCGCAGGAAAGCAGAGAGGGCCAAATTGTCTGTGGCATTTGAAAGAGTTCCAGGAGGCAGTGAGAACCAGCATTACTTTTCCCCGGTGGCACCTTTGCTGTGGCAGCAAAACCTGGACGTTTGTCTTTTTTGCTCCGGAGGCTGCCGAAAGCGAAAACAGGTGCTTTTGAGGATGGAGTCCGCAGGAAAGCAGAGAGGGCCAAATTGTCTGGGGCATTTGAAAGGGTTCCAGGAGGCAGTGAGAACCAGCATTACTTTTGCCCGCTGGCACCTTTGCTGTGGCAGCAAAAGCTGGACGTTTGTCTTTTTTGCTCCGGAGGTTGCCGAAAGCGAAAACAGGTGCTTTTGAGGATGGAGTCCGCAGGAAAGCAGAGAGGGCCAAATTGTCTGTGGCATTTGAAGAGGTTCCAGGAGGCAATGAGGACCAGCATCACTTTTCCCCGCTGGCACCTTTGCTGTGGCAGCAAAAGCTGGACGTTTGTCTTTTTTGCTCCTGAGGCTGCCGAAAGCGAAAACAGGTGCTTTTGAGGATGGAGTCCGCAGGAAAGCAGAGAGGGCCAAATTGTCTGTGGCATTTGATAAGGTTCCAGGAGGCAATGAGGTCCAGCATTACTTTTCCCGGCTGGCACTTTTGCTGTGGCAGCAAATGCTGGACGTTTGTCTTTTTTGCTCCGGAGGTTGCCGAAAGCGAAAACAGGTGCTTTTGAGGATGGAGTCCGCAGGAAAGCAGAGAGGGCCAAATAGTCTGGGGCATTTGAAAGGGTTCCAGGAGGCAGTGAGAACCAGCATTACTTTTCCCGGCTGGCACCTTTGCTGTGGCAGCAAAAGCTGGACGTTTGTCTTTTTTGCTCCGGAGGTTGCCGAAAGCGAAAACAGGTGCTTTTGAGGATGGAGTCCGCAGGAAAGCAGAGAGGGCCAAATAGTCTGTGGCATTTGAAGAGGTTCCAGGAGGCAGTGAGAACCAGCATTACTTTTCCCCGCTGGCACCTTTGCTGTGGCAGGAAAACCTGGACGTTTGTCTTTTTTGCTCCGGAGGCTGCCGAAAGCGAAAACAGGTGCTTTTGAGCATGGAGTCCGCAGGAAAGCAGAGAGGGCCAAATTGTCTGGGGCATTTGAAAGAGTTCTAGGAGGTAGTGAGAACCAGCATTACTTTTCCCCGCTGGCACCTTTGCTGTGGCAGCAAAAGCTGGACGTTTGTCTTTTTTGAGCTGGAGGCTGCCGAAAGCGAAAACAGGTGCTTTTGAGGATGGAGTCCGCAGGAAAGCAGAGAGGGCCAAATTGTCTGGGGCATTTGAAAGGGTTCCAGGAGGCAGTGAGAACCAGCATTACTTTTGCCCGCTGGCACCTTTGCTGTGGCAGGAAAACCTGGACGTTTGTCTTTTTTGCTCCTGAGGTTTCCGAAAGCGAAAACAGGTGCTTTTGAGGATGGAGTCCGCAGGAAAGCAGAGAGGGCCAAATTGTCTGTGGCATTTGAAGAGGTTCCAGGAGGCAATGAGGACCAGCATAACTTTTCCCCGCTGGCACCTTTGCTGTGGCAGCAAAACCTGGACGTTTGTCTTTTTTGCTCCTGAGGTTGCTGAAAGCGAAAACAGGTGCTTTTGAGGATGGAGTCCGCAGGAAAGCAGAGAGGGCCAAATTGTCTGGGGCATTTGAAAGGGTTCCAGGAGGCAGTGAGAACCAGCATTACTTTTCCCGGCTGGCACCTTTGCTGTGGCAGCAAAAGCTGGACGTTTGTCTTTTTTGCTCCTGAGGCTGCCGAAAGCGAAAACAGGTGCTTTTGAGGATGGAGTCCGCAGGAAAGCAGAGAGGGCCAAATTGTCTGTGGCATTTGAAAGAGTTCCAGGAGGCAGTGAGAACCAGCATTACTTTTCCCCGGTGGCACCTTTGCTGTGGCAGCAAAACCTGGACGTTTGTCTTTTTTGCTCCGGAGGCTGCCGAAAGCGAAAACAGGTGCTTTTGAGGATGGAGTCCGCAGGAAAGCAGAGAGGGCCAAATTGTCTGGGGCATTTGAAAGGGTTCCAGGAGGCAGTGAGAACCAGCATTACTTTTGCCCGCTGGCACCTTTGCTGTGGCAGCAAAACCTGGACGTTTGTCTTTTTTGCTCCGGAGGTTGCCGAAAGCGAAAACAGGTGCTTTTGAGGATGGAGTCCGCAGGAAAGCAGAGAGGGCCAAATTGTCTGTGGCATTTGAAGAGGTTCCAGGAGGCAATGAGGACCAGCATCACTTTTCCCCGCTGGCACCTTTGCTGTGGCAGCAAAAGCTGGACGTTTGTCTTTTTTGCTCCTGAGGTTGCCGAAAGCGAAAACAGGTGCTTTTGAGGATGGAGTCCGCAGGAAAGCAGAGAGGGCCAAATTGTCTGTGGCATTTGAAGAGGTTCCAGGAGGCAGTGAGAACCAGCATTACTTTTCCCCGCTGGCACCTTTGCTGTGGCAGGAAAACCTGGACGTTTGTCTTTTTTGCTCCGGAGGCTGCCGAAAGCGAAAACAGGTGCTTTTGAGGATGGAGTCCGCAGGAAAGCAGAGAGGGCCAAATTGTCTGTGGCATTTGATAAGGTTCCAGGAGGCAATGAGGTCCAGCATTACTTTTCCCGGCTGGCACCTTTGCTGTGGCAGCAAAAGCTGGACGTTTGTCTTTTTTGCTCCGGAGGTTGCCGAAAGCGAAAACAGGTGCTTTTGAGGATGGAGTCCGCAGGAAAGCAGAGAGGGCCAAATTGTCTGGGGCATTTGAAAGGGTTCCAGGAGGCAATGAGGACCAGCATTACTTTTCCCCGCTGGCACCTTTGCTGTGGCAGCAAAAGCTGGACGTTTGTCTTTTTTGCTCCGGAGGTTGCCGAAAGCGAAAACAGGTGCTTTTGAGGATGGAGTCCGCAGGAAAGCAGAGAGGGCCAAATAGTCTGGGCCATTTGAAAGGGTTCCAGGAGGCAGTGAGAACCAGCATTACTTTTCCCGGCTGGCACCTTTGCTGTGGCAGCAAAAGCTGGACGTTTGTCTTTTTTGCTCCGGAGGCTGCCGAAAGCGAAAACAGGTGCTTTTGAGGATGGAGTCCGCAGGAAAGCAGAGAGGGCCAAATAGTCTGTGGCATTTGAAGAGGTTCCAGGAGGCAGTGAGAACCAGCATTACTTTTCCCCGCTGGCACCTTTGCTGTGGCAGGAAAACCTGGACGTTTGTCTTTTTTGCTCCGGAGGCTGCCGAAAGCGAAAACAGGTGCTTTTGAGGATGGATTCCGCAGGAAAGCAGAGAGGGCCAAATTGTCTGTGGCATTTGAAGAGGTTCCAGGAGGCAATGAGGACCAGCATCACTTTTCCCCGCTGGCACCTTTGCTGTGGCAGCAAAAGCTGGACCTTTGTCTTTTTTGCTCCTGAGGTTGCCGAAAGCGAAAACAGGTGCTTTTGAGGATGGAGTCCGCAGGAAAGCAGAGAGGGCCAAATTGTCTGTGCATTTGAAGAGGTTCCAGGACGCAGTGAGAACCAGCATTACTTTTCCCCGCTGGCACCTTTGCTGTGGCAGCAAAAGCTGGACGTTTGTCTTTTTTGCTCCGGAGGCTGCCGAAAGCGAATACAGGTGCTTTTGAGGATGGAGTCCGCAGGAAAGCAGAGAGGGCCAAATTGTCTGTGGCATTTGAAAGAGTTCCAGGAGGCAGTGAGAACCAGCATTACTTTTCCCGGCTGGCACCTTTGCTGTGGCAGCAAAAGCTGGACGTTTGTCTTTTTTGCTCCTGAGGCTGCCGAAAGCGAAAACAGGTGCTTTTGAGGATGGAGTCCGCAGGAAAGCAGAGAGGGCCAAATTGTCTGTGGCATTTGAAAGAGTTCCAGGAGGCAGTGAGAACCAGCATTACTTTTCCCCGGTGGCACCTTTGCTGTGGCAGCAAAACCTGGACGTTTGTCTTTTTTGCTCCGGAGGCTGCCGAAAGCGAAAACAGGTGCTTTTGAGGATGGAGTCCGCAGGAAAGCAGAGAGGGCCAAATTGTCTGGGGCATTTGAAAGGGTTCCAGGAGGCAGTGAGAACCAGCATTACTTTTGCCCGCTGGCACCTTTGCTGTGGCAGCAAAAGCTGGACGTTTGTCTTTTTTGCTCCGGAGGTTGCCGAAAGCGAAAACAGGTGCTTTTGAGGATGGAGTCCGCAGGAAAGCAGAGAGGGCCAAATTGTCTGTGGCATTTGAAGAGGTTCCAGGAGGCAATGAGGACCAGCATCACTTTTCCCCGCTGGCACCTTTGCTGTGGCAGCAAAAGCTGGACGTTTGTCTTTTTTGCTCCTGAGGCTGCCGAAAGCGAAAACAGGTGCTTTTGAGGATGGAGTCCGCAGGAAAGCAGAGAGGGCCAAATTGTCTGTGGCATTTGATAAGGTTCCAGGAGGCAATGAGGTCCAGCATTACTTTTCCCGGCTGGCACTTTTGCTGTGGCAGCAAATGCTGGACGTTTGTCTTTTTTGCTCCGGAGGTTGCCGAAAGCGAAAACAGGTGCTTTTGAGGATGGAGTCCGCAGGAAAGCAGAGAGGGCCAAATAGTCTGGGGCATTTGAAAGGGTTCCAGGAGGCAGTGAGAACCAGCATTACTTTTTCCGGCTGGCACCTTTGCTGTGGCAGCAAAAGCTGGACGTTTGTCTTTTTTGCTCCGGAGGTTGCCGAAAGCGAAAACAGGTGCTTTTGAGGATGGAGTCCGCAGGAAAGCAGAGAGGGCCAAATAGTCTGTGGCATTTGAAGAGGTTCCAGGAGGCAGTGAGAACCAGCATTACTTTTCCCCGCTGGCACCTTTGCTGTGGCAGGAAAACCTGGACGTTTGTCTTTTTTGCTCCGGAGGCTGCCGAAAGCGAAAACAGGTGCTTTTGAGCATGGAGTCCGCAGGAAAGCAGAGAGGGCCAAATTGTCTGGGGCATTTGAAAGAGTTCTAGGAGGTAGTGAGAACCAGCATTACTTTTCCCCGCTGGCACCTTTGCTGTGGCAGCAAAAGCTGGACGTTTGTCTTTTTTGAGCTGGAGGCTGCCGAAAGCGAAAACAGGTGCTTTTGAGGATGGAGTCCGCAGGAAAGCAGAGAGGGCCAAATTGTCTGGGGCATTTGAAAGGGTTCCAGGAGGCAGTGAGAACCAGCATTACTTTTGCCCGCTGGCACCTTTGCTGTGGCAGGAAAACCTGGACGTTTGTCTTTTTTGCTCCTGAGGTTTCCGAAAGCGAAAACAGGTGCTTTTGAGGATGGAGTCCGCAGGAAAGCAGAGAGGGCCAAATTGTCTGTGGCATTTGAAGAGGTTCCAGGAGGCAATGAGGACCAGCATAACTTTTCCCCGCTGGCACCTTTGCTGTGGCAGCAAAACCTGGACGTTTGTCTTTTTTGCTCCTGAGGTTGCTGAAAGCGAAAACAGGTGCTTTTGAGGATGGAGTCCGCAGGAAAGCAGAGAGGGCCAAATTGTCTGGGGCATTTGAAAGGGTTCCAGGAGGCAGTGAGAACCAGCATTACTTTTCCCGGCTGGCACCTTTGCTGTGGCAGCAAAAGCTGGACGTTTGTCTTTTTTGCTCCTGAGGCTGCCGAAAGCGAAAACAGGTGCTTTTGAGGATGGAGTCCGCAGGAAAGCAGAGAGGGCCAAATTGTCTGTGGCATTTGAAAGAGTTCCAGGAGGCAGTGAGAACCAGCATTACTTTTCCCCGGTGGCACCTTTGCTGTGGCAGCAAAACCTGGACGTTTGTCTTTTTTGCTCCGGAGGCTGCCGAAAGCGAAAACAGGTGCTTTTGAGGATGGAGTCCGCAGGAAAGCAGAGAGGGCCAAATTGTCTGGGGCATTTGAAAGGGTTCCAGGAGGCAGTGAGAACCAGCATTACTTTTGCCCGCTGGCACCTTTGCTGTGGCAGCAAAACCTGGACGTTTGTCTTTTTTGCTCCGGAGGTTGCCGAAAGCGAAAACAGGTGCTTTTGAGGATGGAGTCCGCAGGAAAGCAGAGAGGGCCAAATTGTCTGTGGCATTTGAAGAGGTTCCAGGAGGCAATGAGGACCAGCATCACTTTTCCCCGCTGGCACCTTTGCTGTGGCAGCAAAAGCTGGACGTTTGTCTTTTTTGCTCCTGAGGTTGCCGAAAGCGAAAACAGGTGCTTTTGAGGATGGAGTCCGCAGGAAAGCAGAGAGGGCCAAATTGTCTGTGGCATTTGAAGAGGTTCCAGGAGGCAGTGAGAACCAGCATTACTTTTCCCCGCTGGCACCTTTGCTGTGGCAGGAAAACCTGGACGTTTGTCTTTTTTGCTCCGGAGGCTGCCGAAAGCGAAAACAGGTGCTTTTGAGGATGGATTCCGCAGGAAAGCAGAGAGGGCCAAATTGTCTGTGGCATTTGAAGAGGTTCCAGGAGGCAATGAGGACCAGCATCACTTTTCCCCGCTGGCACCTTTGCTGTGGCAGCAAAAGCTGGACCTTTGTCTTTTTTGCTCCTGAGGTTGCCGAAAGCGAAAACAGGTGCTTTTGAGGATGGAGTCCGCAGGAAAGCAGAGAGGGCCAAATTGTCTGTGCATTTGAAGAGGTTCCAGGACGCAGTGAGAACCAGCATTACTTTTCCCCGCTGGCACCTTTGCTGTGGCAGCAAAAGCTGGACGTTTGTCTTTTTTGCTCCGGAGGCTGCCGAAAGCGAATACAGGTGCTTTTGAGGATGGAGTCCGCAGGAAAGCAGAGAGGGCCAAATTGTCTGTGGCATTTGAAAGAGTTCCAGGAGGCAGTGAGAACCAGCATTACTTTTCCCGGCTGGCACCTTTGCTGTGGCAGCAAAAGCTGGACGTTTGTCTTTTTTGCTCCTGAGGCTGCCGAAAGCGAAAACAGGTGCTTTTGAGGATGGAGTCCGCAGGAAAGCAGAGAGGGCCAAATTGTCTGGGGCATTTGAAAGAGTTCCAGGAGGCAGTGAGAACCAGCATTACTTTTCCCCGGTGGCACCTTTGCTGTGGCAGCAAAACCTGGACGTTTGTCTTTTTTGCTCCGGAGGCTGCCGAAAGCGAAAACAGGTGCTTTTGAGGATGGAGTCCGCAGGAAAGCAGAGAGGGCCAAATTGTCTGGGGCATTTGAAAGGGTTCCAGGAGGCAGTGAGAACCAGCATTACTTTTGCCCGCTGGCACCTTTGCTGTGGCAGCAAAAGCTGGACGTTTGTCTTTTTTGCTCCGGAGGTTGCCGAAAGCGAAAACAGGTGCTTTTGAGGATGGAGTCCGCAGGAAAGCAGAGAGGGCCAAATTGTCTGTGGCATTTGAAGAGGTTCCAGGAGGCAATGAGGACCAGCATCACTTTTCCCCGCTGGCACCTTTGCTGTGGCAGCAAAAGCTGGACGTTTGTCTTTTTTGCTCCTGAGGTTGCCGAAAGCGAAAACAGGTGCTTTTGAGGATGGAGTCCGCAGGAAAGCAGAGAGGGCCAAATTGTCTGTGGCATTTGATAAGGTTCCAGGAGGCAATGAGGTCCAGCATTACTTTTCCCGGCTGGCACTTTTGCTGTGGCAGCAAATGCTGGACGTTTGTCTTTTTTGCTCCGGAGGTTGCCGAAAGCGAAAACAGGTGCTTTTGAGGATGGAGTCCGCAGGAAAGCAGAGAGGGCCAAATAGTCTGGGGCATTTGAAAGGGTTCCAGGAGGCAGTGAGAACCAGCATTACTTTTCCCGGCTGGCACCTTTGCTGTGGCAGCAAAAGCTGGACGTTTGTCTTTTTTGCTCCGGAGGTTGCCGAAAGCGAAAACAGGTGCTTTTGAGGATGGAGTCCGCAGGAAAGCAGAGAGGGCCAAATAGTCTGTGGCATTTGAAGAGGTTCCAGGAGGCAGTGAGAACCAGCATTACTTTTCCCCGCTGGCACCTTTGCTGTGGCAGGAAAACCTGGACGTTTGTCTTTTTTGCTCCGGAGGCTGCCGAAAGCGAAAACAGGTGCTTTTGAGCATGGAGTCCGCAGGAAAGCAGAGAGGGCCAAATTGTCTGGGGCATTTGAAAGAGTTCTAGGAGGTAGTGAGAACCAGCATTACTTTTCCCCGCTGGCACCTTTGCTGTGGCAGCAAAAGCTGGACGTTTGTCTTTTTTGAGCTGGAGGCTGCCGAAAGCGAAAACAGGTGCTTTTGAGGATGGAGTCCGCAGGAAAGCAGAGAGGGCCAAATTGTCTGGGGCATTTGAAAGGGTTCCAGGAGGCAGTGAGAACCAGCATTACTTTTGCCCGCTGGCACCTTTGCTGTGGCAGGAAAACCTGGACGTTTGTCTTTTTTGCTCCTGAGGTTTCCGAAAGCGAAAACAGGTGCTTTTGAGGATGGAGTCCGCAGGAAAGCAGAGAGGGCCAAATTGTCTGTGGCATTTGAAGAGGTTCCAGGAGGCAATGAGGACCAGCATAACTTTTCCCCGCTGGCACCTTTGCTGTGGCAGCAAAACCTGGACGTTTGTCTTTTTTGCTCCTGAGGTTGCTGAAAGCGAAAACAGGTGCTTTTGAGGATGGAGTCCGCAGGAAAGCAGAGAGGGCCAAATTGTCTGGGGCATTTGAAAGGGTTCCAGGAGGCAGTGAGAACCAGCATTACTTTTCCCGGCTGGCACCTTTGCTGTGGCAGCAAAAGCTGGACGTTTGTCTTTTTTGCTCCTGAGGCTGCCGAAAGCGAAAACAGGTGCTTTTGAGGATGGAGTCCGCAGGAAAGCAGAGAGGGCCAAATTGTCTGTGGCATTTGAAAGAGTTCCAGGAGGCAGTGAGAACCAGCATTACTTTTCCCCGGTGGCACCTTTGCTGTGGCAGCAAAACCTGGACGTTTGTCTTTTTTGCTCCGGAGGCTGCCGAAAGCGAAAACAGGTGCTTTTGAGGATGGAGTCCGCAGGAAAGCAGAGAGGGCCAAATTGTCTGGGGCATTTGAAAGGGTTCCAGGAGGCAGTGAGAACCAGCATTACTTTTGCCCGCTGGCACCTTTGCTGTGGCAGCAAAACCTGGACGTTTGTCTTTTTTGCTCCGGAGGTTGCCGAAAGCGAAAACAGGTGCTTTTGAGGATGGAGTCCGCAGGAAAGCAGAGAGGGCCAAATTGTCTGTGGCATTTGAAGAGGTTCCAGGAGGCAATGAGGACCAGCATCACTTTTCCCCGCTGGCACCTTTGCTGTGGCAGCAAAAGCTGGACGTTTGTCTTTTTTGCTCCTGAGGTTGCCGAAAGCGAAAACAGGTGCTTTTGAGGATGGAGTCCGCAGGAAAGCAGAGAGGGCCAAATTGTCTGTGGCATTTGATAAGGTTCCAGGAGGCAATGAGGTCCAGCATTACTTTTCCTGGCTGGCACCTTTGCTGTGGCAGCAAAAGCTGGACGTTTGTCTTTTTTGCTCCGGAGGTTGCCGAAAGCGAAAACAGGTGCTTTTGAGGATGGAGTCCGCAGGAAAGCAGAGAGGGCCAAATAGTCTGGGGCATTTGAAAGGGTTCCAGGAGGCAGTGAGAACCAGCATTACTTTTCCCCGCTGGCACCTTTGCTGTGGCAGCAAAAGCTGGACGTTTGTCTTTTTTGCTCCGGAGGTTGCCGAAAGCGAAAACAGGTGCTTTTGAGGATGGAGTCCGCAGGAAAGCAGAGAGGGCCAAATTGTCTGTGGCATTTGAAGAGGTTCCAGGAGGCAGTGAGAACCAGCATTACTTTTCCCCGCTGGCACCTTTGCTGTGGCAGGAAAACCTGGACGTTTGTCTTTTTTGCTCCGGAGGCTGCCGAAAGCGAAAACAGGTGCTTTTGAGCATGGAGTCCGCAGGAAAGCAGAGAGGGCCAAATTGTCTGGGGCATTTGAAAGGGTTCCAGGAGGCAGTGAGAACCAGCATTACTTTTGCCCGCTGGCACCTTTGCTGTGGCAGCAAAACCTGGACGTTTGTCTTTTTTGCTCCTGAGGTTGCCGAAAGCGAAAACAGGTGCTTTTGAGGATGGAGTCCGCAGGAAAGCAGAGAGGGCCAAATAGTCTGGGGCATTTGAAAGGGTTCCAGGAGGCAGTGAGAACCAGCATTACTTTTCCCGGCTGGCACCTTTGCTGTGGCAGGAAAACCTGGACGTTTGTCTTTTTTGCTCCTGAGGTTTCCGAAAGCGAAAACAGGTGCTTTTGAGGATGGAGTCCGCAGGAAAGCAGAGAGGGCCAAATTGTCTGTGGCATTTGATAAGGTTCCAGGAGGCAATGAGGTCCAGCATTACTTTTCCCGGCTGGCACCTTTGCTGTGGCAGCAAAAGCTGGACGTTTGTCTTTTTTGCTCCGGAGGTTGCCGAAAGCGAAAACAGGTGCTTTTGAGGATGGAGTCCGCAGGAAAGCAGAGAGGGCCAAATTGTCTGGGGCATTTGAAAGGGTTCCAGGAGGCAATGAGGACCAGCATAACTTTTCCCCGCTGGCACCTTTGCTGTGGCAGCAAAACCTGGACGTTTGTCTTTTTTGCTCCTGAGGTTGCCGAAAGCGAAAACAGGTGCTTTTGAGGATGGAGTCCGCAGGAAAGCAGAGAGGGCCAAATTGTCTGTGCATTTGAAGAGGTTCCAGGACGCAGTGAGAACCAGCATTACTTTTCCCCGCTGGCACCTTTGCTGTGGCAGCAAAAGCTGGACGTTTGTCTTTTTTGCTCCGGAGGTTGCCGAAAGCGAAAACAGGTGCTTTTGAGGATGGAGTCCGCAGGAAAGCAGAGAGGGCCAAATAGTCTGGGCCATTTGAAAGGGTTCCAGGAGGCAGTGAGAACCAGCATTACTTTTCCCGGCTGGCACCTTTGCTGTGGCAGCAAAAGCTGGACGTTTGTCTTTTTTGCTCCGGAGGCTGCCGAAAGCGAAAACAGGTGCTTTTGAGGATGGAGTCCGCAGGAAAGCAGAGAGGGCCAAATAGTCTGTGGCATTTGAAGAGGTTCCAGGAGGCAGTGAGAACCAGCATTACTTTTCCCCGCTGGCACCTTTGCTGTGGCAGGAAAACCTGGACGTTTGTCTTTTTTGCTCCGGAGGCTGCCGAAAGCGAAAACAGGTGCTTTTGAGGATGGATTCCGCAGGAAAGCAGAGAGGGCCAAATTGTCTGTGGCATTTGAAGAGGTTCCAGGAGGCAATGAGGACCAGCATCACTTTTCCCCGCTGGCACCTTTGCTGTGGCAGCAAAAGCTGGACCTTTGTCTTTTTTGCTCCTGAGGTTGCCGAAAGCGAAAACAGGTGCTTTTGAGGATGGAGTCCGCAGGAAAGCAGAGAGGGCCAAATTGTCTGTGCATTTGAAGAGGTTCCAGGACGCAGTGAGAACCAGCATTACTTTTCCCCGCTGGCACCTTTGCTGTGGCAGCAAAAGCTGGACGTTTGTCTTTTTTGCTCCGGAGGCTGCCGAAAGCGAATACAGGTGCTTTTGAGGATGGAGTCCGCAGGAAAGCAGAGAGGGCCAAATTGTCTGTGGCATTTGAAAGAGTTCCAGGAGGCAGTGAGAACCAGCATTACTTTTCCCGGCTGGCACCTTTGCTGTGGCAGCAAAAGCTGGACGTTTGTCTTTTTTGCTCCTGAGGCTGCCGAAAGCGAAAACAGGTGCTTTTGAGGATGGAGTCCGCAGGAAAGCAGAGAGGGCCAAATTGTCTGGGGCATTTGAAAGAGTTCCAGGAGGCAGTGAGAACCAGCATTACTTTTCCCCGGTGGCACCTTTGCTGTGGCAGCAAAACCTGGACGTTTGTCTTTTTTGCTCCGGAGGCTGCCGAAAGCGAAAACAGGTGCTTTTGAGGATGGAGTCCGCAGGAAAGCAGAGAGGGCCAAATTGTCTGGGGCATTTGAAAGGGTTCCAGGAGGCAGTGAGAACCAGCATTACTTTTGCCCGCTGGCACCTTTGCTGTGGCAGCAAAAGCTGGACGTTTGTCTTTTTTGCTCCGGAGGTTGCCGAAAGCGAAAACAGGTGCTTTTGAGGATGGAGTCCGCAGGAAAGCAGAGAGGGCCAAATTGTCTGTGGCATTTGAAGAGGTTCCAGGAGGCAATGAGGACCAGCATCACTTTTCCCCGCTGGCACCTTTGCTGTGGCAGCAAAAGCTGGACGTTTGTCTTTTTTGCTCCTGAGGTTGCCGAAAGCGAAAACAGGTGCTTTTGAGGATGGAGTCCGCAGGAAAGCAGAGAGGGCCAAATTGTCTGTGGCATTTGATAAGGTTCCAGGAGGCAATGAGGTCCAGCATTACTTTTCCCGGCTGGCACTTTTGCTGTGGCAGCAAATGCTGGACGTTTGTCTTTTTTGCTCCGGAGGTTGCCGAAAGCGAAAACAGGTGCTTTTGAGGATGGAGTCCGCAGGAAAGCAGAGAGGGCCAAATAGTCTGTGGCATTTGAAAGGGTTCCAGGAGGCAGTGAGAACCAGCATTACTTTTCCCGGCTGGCACCTTTGCTGTGGCAGCAAAAGCTGGACGTTTGTCTTTTTTGCTCCGGAGGTTGCCGAAAGCGAAAACAGGTGCTTTTGAGGATGGAGTCCGCAGGAAAGCAGAGAGGGCCAAATAGTCTATGGCATTTGAAGAGGTTCCAGGAGGCAGTGAGAACCAGCATTACTTTTCCCCGCTGGCACCTTTGCTGTGGCAGGAAAACCTGGACGTTTGTCTTTTTTGCTCCGGAGGCTGCCGAAAGCGAAAACAGGTGCTTTTGAGCATGGAGTCCGCAGGAAAGCAGAGAGGGCCAAATTGTCTGGGGCATTTGAAAGAGTTCTAGGAGGTAGTGAGAACCAGCATTACTTTTCCCCGCTGGCACCTTTGCTGTGGCAGCAAAAGCTGGACGTTTGTCTTTTTTGAGCTGGAGGCTGCCGAAAGCGAAAACAGGTGCTTTTGAGGATGGAGTCCGCAGGAAAGCAGAGAGGGCCAAATTGTCTGGGGCATTTGAAAGGGTTCCAGGAGGCAGTGAGAACCAGCATTACTTTTGCCCGCTGGCACCTTTGCTGTGGCAGGAAAACCTGGACGTTTGTCTTTTTTGCTCCTGAGGTTTCCGAAAGCGAAAACAGGTGCTTTTGAGGATGGAGTCCGCAGGAAAGCAGAGAGGGCCAAATTGTCTGTGGCATTTGAAGAGGTTCCAGGAGGCAATGAGGACCAGCATAACTTTTCCCCGCTGGCACCTTTGCTGTGGCAGCAAAACCTGGACGTTTGTCTTTTTTGCTCCTGAGGTTGCTGAAAGCGAAAACAGGTGCTTTTGAGGATGGAGTCCGCAGGAAAGCAGAGAGGGCCAAATAGTCTGGGCCATTTGAAAGGGTTCCAGGAGGCAGTGAGAACCAGCATTACTTTTGCCCGCTGGCACCTTTGCTGTGGCAGCAAAACCTGGACGTTTGTCTTTTTTGCTCCTGAGGTTGCCGAAAGCGAAAACAGGTGCTTTTGAGGATGGAGTCCGCAGGAAAGCAGAGAGGGCCAAATAGTCTGGGGCATTTGAAAGGGTTCCAGGAGGCAGTGAGAACCAGCATTACTTTTCCCGGCTGGCACCTTTGCTGTGGCAGGAAAACCTGGACGTTTGTCTTTTTTGCTCCTGAGGTTTCCGAAAGCGAAAACAGGTGCTTTTGAGGATGGAGTCCGCAGGAAAGCAGAGAGGGCCAAATTGTCTGTGGCATTTGATAAGGTTCCAGGAGGCAATGAGGTCCAGCATTACTTTTCCCGGCTGGCACCTTTGCTGTGGCAGCAAAAGCTGGACGTTTGTCTTTTTTGCTCCGGAGGTTGCCGAAAGCGAAAACAGGTGCTTTTGAGGATGGAGTCCGCAGGAAAGCAGAGAGGGCCAAATTGTCTGGGGCATTTGAAAGGGTTCCAGGAGGCAATGAGGACCAGCATAACTTTTCCCCGCTGGCACCTTTGCTGTGGCAGCAAAACCTGGACGTTTGTCTTTTTTGCTCCTGAGGTTGCCGAAAGCGAAAACAGGTGCTTTTGAGGATGGAGTCCGCAGGAAAGCAGAGAGGGCCAAATTGTCTGTGCATTTGAAGAGGTTCCAGGACGCAGTGAGAACCAGCATTACTTTTCCCCGCTGGCACCTTTGCTGTGGCAGCAAAAGCTGGACGTTTGTCTTTTTTGCTCCGGAGGTTGCCGAAAGCGAAAACAGGTGCTTTTGAGGATGGAGTCCGCAGGAAAGCAGAGAGGGCCAAATAGTCTGGGCCATTTGAAAGGGTTCCAGGAGGCAGTGAGAACCAGCATTACTTTTCCCGGCTGGCACCTTTGCTGTGGCAGCAAAAGCTGGACGTTTGTCTTTTTTGCTCCGGAGGCTGCCGAAAGCGAAAACAGGTGCTTTTGAGGATGGAGTCCGCAGGAAAGCAGAGAGGGCCAAATAGTCTGTGGCATTTGAAGAGGTTCCAGGAGGCAGTGAGAACCAGCATTACTTTTCCCCGCTGGCACCTTTGCTGTGGCAGGAAAACCTGGACGTTTGTCTTTTTTGCTCCGGAGGCTGCCGAAAGCGAAAACAGGTGCTTTTGAGGATGGATTCCGCAGGAAAGCAGAGAGGGCCAAATTGTCTGTGGCATTTGAAGAGGTTCCAGGAGGCAATGAGGACCAGCATCACTTTTCCCCGCTGGCACCTTTGCTGTGGCAGCAAAAGCTGGACCTTTGTCTTTTTTGCTCCTGAGGTTGCCGAAAGCGAAAACAGGTGCTTTTGAGGATGGAGTCCGCAGGAAAGCAGAGAGGGCCAAATTGTCTGTGCATTTGAAGAGGTTCCAGGACGCAGTGAGAACCAGCATTACTTTTCCCCGCTGGCACCTTTGCTGTGGCAGCAAAAGCTGGACGTTTGTCTTTTTTGCTCCGGAGGCTGCCGAAAGCGAATACAGGTGCTTTTGAGGATGGAGTCCGCAGGAAAGCAGAGAGGGCCAAATTGTCTGTGGCATTTGAAAGAGTTCCAGGAGGCAGTGAGAACCAGCATTACTTTTCCCGGCTGGCACCTTTGCTGTGGCAGCAAAACCTGGACGTTTGTCTTTTTTGCTCCTGAGGCTGCCGAAAGCGAAAACAGGTGCTTTTGAGGATGGAGTCCGCAGGAAAGCAGAGAGGGCCAAATTGTCTGGGGCATTTGAAAGAGTTCCAGGAGGCAGTGAGAACCAGCATTACTTTTCCCCGGTGGCACCTTTGCTGTGGCAGCAAAACCTGGACGTTTGTCTTTTTTGCTCCGGAGGCTGCCGAAAGCGAAAACAGGTGCTTTTGAGGATGGAGTCCGCAGGAAAGCAGAGAGGGCCAAATTGTCTGTGGCATTTGATAAGGTTCCAGGAGGCAATGAGGTCCAGCATTACTTTTCCCGGCTGGCACCTTTGCTGTGGCAGCAAAAGCTGGACGTTTGTCTTTTTTGCTCCGGAGGTTGCCGAAAGCGAAAACAGGTGCTTTTGAGGATGGAGTCCGCAGGAAAGCAGAGAGGGCCAAATTGTCTGGGGCATTTGAAAGGGTTCCAGGAGGCAATGAGGACCAGCATAACTTTTCCCCGCTGGCACCTTTGCTGTGGCAGCAAAACCTGGACGTTTGTCTTTTTTGCTCCTGAGGTTGCCGAAAGCGAAAACAGGTGCTTTTGAGGATGGAGTCCGCAGGAAAGCAGAGAGGGCCAAATTGTCTGTGCATTTGAAGAGGTTCCAGGACGCAGTGAGAACCAGCATTACTTTTCCCCGCTGGCACCTTTGCTGTGGCAGCAAAAGCTGGACGTTTGTCTTTTTTGCTCCGGAGGTTGCCGAAAGCGAAAACAGGTGCTTTTGAGGATGGAGTCCGCAGGAAAGCAGAGAGGGCCAAATAGTCTGGGCCATTTGAAAGGGTTCCAGGAGGCAGTGAGAACCAGCATTACTTTTCCCGGCTGGCACCTTTGCTGTGGCAGCAAAAGCTGGACGTTTGTCTTTTTTGCTCCGGAGGCTGCCGAAAGCGAAAACAGGTGCTTTTGAGGATGGAGTCCGCAGGAAAGCAGAGAGGGCCAAATTGTCTGTGACATTTGAAGAGGTTCCAGGAGGCAGTGAGAACCAGCATTACTTTTCCCCGCTGGCACCTTTGCTGTGGCAGGAAAACCTGGACGTTTGTCTTTTTTGCTCCGGAGGCTGCCGAAAGCGAAAACAGGTGCTTTTGAGGATGGATTCCGCAGGAAAGCAGAGAGGGCCAAATTGTCTGTGGCATTTGAAGAGGTTCCAGGAGGCAATGAGGACCAGCATCACTTTTCCCCGCTGGCACCTTTGCTGTGGCAGCAAAAGCTGGACCTTTGTCTTTTTTGCTCCTGAGGTTGCCGAAAGCGAAAACAGGTGCTTTTGAGGATGGAGTCCGCAGGAAAGCAGAGAGGGCCAAATTGTCTGTGCATTTGAAGAGGTTCCAGGACGCAGTGAGAACCAGCATTACTTTTCCCCGCTGGCACCTTTGCTGTGGCAGCAAAAGCTGGACGTTTGTCTTTTTTGCTCCGGAGGCTGCCGAAAGCGAATACAGGTGCTTTTGAGGATGGAGTCCGCAGGAAAGCAGAGAGGGCCAAATTGTCTGTGGCATTTGAAAGAGTTCCAGGAGGCAGTGAGAACCAGCATTACTTTTCCCGGCTGGCACCTTTGCTGTGGCAGCAAAACCTGGACGTTTGTCTTTTTTGCTCCTGAGGCTGCCGAAAGCGAAAACAGGTGCTTTTGAGGATGGAGTCCGCAGGAAAGCAGAGAGGGCCAAATTGTCTGGGGCATTTGAAAGAGTTCCAGGAGGCAGTGAGAACCAGCATTACTTTTCCCCGGTGGCACCTTTGCTGTGGCAGCAAAACCTGGACGTTTGTCTTTTTTGCTCCGGAGGCTGCCGAAAGCGAAAACAGGTGCTTTTGAGGATGGAGTCCGCAGGAAAGCAGAGAGGGCCAAATTGTCTGGGGCATTTGAAAGGGTTCCAGGAGGCAGTGAGAACCAGCATTACTTTTGCCCGCTGGCACCTTTGCTGTGGCAGCAAAAGCTGGACGTTTGTCTTTTTTGCTCCGGAGGTTGCCGAAAGCGAAAACAGGTGCTTTTGAGGATGGAGTCCGCAGGAAAGCAGAGAGGGCCAAATTGTCTGTGGCATTTGAAGAGGTTCCAGGAGGCAATGAGGACCAGCATCACTTTTCCCCGCTGGCACCTTTGCTGTGGCAGCAAAAGCTGGACGTTTGTCTTTTTGCTCCTG